>NC_064620.1:414197580-414500610 GCF_023898315.1 Schistocerca nitens
TTCATGGAGGGGTCTTGCACCCCTTGTTATTTTGCGTGACACTAGCACAGCATAGGCCTACATTGTGTTTTAAGCACCTTCTTGATCCCACAGTTGAAGAGCAATTCAGGGATGGCGGTTGCATCTCTCAACACGACCGAGCTCCTGTTCATAATGCACGGCCTGTGGCGGAGTGGTTACACGACAGTTACATCTCTGTAATGGACTGGCCTGCACAGAGTCCTGACCTGAATCTATACAACACCTTTGGAATGTTTTGGAACGCCGATTTCGTGCCATGCCTCACAGAGCGACATCGATACGTCTCCTCAGTGCAGCACTCCATGAAGAATGGGCTGACATTCCCCAAGAATCCTTCCAGCACCTGTTGAAAGTATGCCTGCGAGAGTGTAAGCTGTCATCGAGGCTAAGAGTGGGCCAACACCATATTCAATTCCATCATTACTGATGGAGGGCGCCACGAACTTGTAAGTCATTTTCAGCCAGGTGTCCGAATACTTTTGATCACATAGTGTATCTCTGGCGCATAGCTTTCGCGACAATTTTGAATAATTGTTCAGATTACCAGCAGGGGAATGAAATAAGTTTTCACATTTAGAGAACAATATAAGGTGAACTAGACATTGGCGACTGAGAACAGACGAGATAAATCGGTCAGGCCTGTTGGCAGAGAACAGGGAAGTAGCAGATACAAATTGCGTTTTGTATCAGAAGACGAGTCCATGTAGCTGCGATTGTTTGCCCGCACGCGCCGTGACCGACAGAGTAGACGTGCGGTCAAGGGATCAGTAAGTGCGTCATTGGCGCTGACAGCGGCGCGTTAATAAAACGTCGCCGGCGTGACACCGGCGGCCGCTCGCCGAGGCCTCATTTTCCGCAGTGTCGCCGCCGGGCCGGTGTCACGTCATGCGCGCCGGCAATGAAATACGCAACAGCGCCGGCGAGGATTCGGCCGCTCGCGCGCCAGAGGAGCGCCCGAATAATGGATGCAAGCGGCACCGCGGCCGGCGGCGCGACGACAAAAAAGAATTTTAAAAAATTGCCCACAGGGGGAAAACGGAAGGATTGCGCGCGGCCATTTGCATTCTTCAAACTTAGATTACGATTAATGTGGCACTTAATGGGTTGGCGTTAAAAAGTAAATTCTTGTGTCGGTGCAAATGAGATGCCCCGTCCCCCAGCCAAAGCCGTGAAAATAGATACCCATCCCCGCATCAACGCTGTCGGCAGAATTAAAGTTTTTTGGCCGCGTATGATTAAATAACACACCGTCCCACGCACCTTTGTCGCCTCCTATACGCCTATACATATACATACTCTCAAGCTGTGTGTGCGATTTAATTACCTGCTCTCGCCGACACACAGGAAGGGCCTTTTCTGCTACTCCACTGCGCAGGGGCGGATGAAATAATAAGTTTAGGTAGGAAGATAAACAAAAGCTTTCGTATTAATGATACTAACTCCCCTGTAGCTGAGCAAACACTCACGAGATGGAGATCTCTCTCTCTCTCTCTCTCTCTCTCTCTCTCTCTCTCTCTCTCTATCTCACTTTCTACCAGAATAATTTTTCTCTCTCCCTCTCATTTCCTCTGGCCCTCGTGTTCTCTCTCACATCTTCTTCCCACTGAGCAAAATGTGCACTGGCGTATTATACGACGTCCTAAACAAACACTCAGTAAACCATTGCGAAGTGTATGGAAGACTGCATTCTCATGGAACTGCAATACGTTCCTAAAGAGTGTAAACTTACTTCTGGTGATTTACTGGTTTATTCACTGTCTCTGTCACTGCCAACTAAAAATGTACAAATTCAAATGGCTCTAAGCACTATGGGACTTAACATCTGAGGTCATCAGTCCCCTAGACTTAGAACTGCTTAAACCTAACTAACCTAAGGACGTTACACACATCCATGCCCGAGGCAGGATTCGAACCTGCGACCATAGCAGCAGCACGGTTCCACACTGAAGCACCTAGAACCGCTCGGCCACAACGGCCGGCAAAGATGTACATATCGCCACCATTACTACGGTGCTTATAATTGTGCAGCTATATTCAGGAAACATTTTTATTAATCATATAAAATCTTAACTGAAATTGAAATCAAGATGAGGTGATCCCAGTTAACAATACAGTACAATACACAACTTATAGTGACTTCAGAACGCGGCCATTAAAATACAGAACAGAATACCTTATACAGAAATCTATCATATGTAATTCTCACACAAGCCAGTTGCCAATTTCTTAATTAAATATCCCAAAGAATCTCATATCTGTGGTGACATTCGCATTTGATTTTTAGAAAAATTGCACAACACGCATTATTATTTCAGAATCAGACATACGTTTCCAAAAAAAGTCACTGGCAAACGATAATAACCAGAGGTTTTAAGAAACACAGCATAGTCAAAATACGGCTACCCAAAAGACTCAGTACTTAAAACATTAGAAATGCAGACGGCTACCAGTTACCACAGATGGGCTTGCAAGAAACGACTAAAATTCAAATTTCAACGTATGTAACAATGGAAGTTATGCCTACTAGTTAGTAATGAACAGAAAACATTTGTACAAATACGGAAGACAGTCGACTTTTAACTCGTCAAGAACGTAACCGAGTGCCACCGATAACTCTCTAGAGAGGCAAAAGTACACCACCTCCATTTCGTACAAGCCAAACTGAGCCGACGCCGATCCAAAGTAGTATGCCGGTGGCAGGTGTTGTTTGTAAGTGGAAGGTAGAATTTAGCTCGACACGAATTCCTCTCCTGTGACAATCTCTTCATCTCAGAATTGAACTTGCAAACTATGCCATCAGTTGCATTCTTCAGAAAATGTCAATGAGGGTCCATACCGAGACGCCCTGGAGAATGGTGAGATACAAACCTGATTGTCGCCCGCCATGCTCCCCGACAACCAGGGGTGATGGTCAGGGGCACTATTTCAATTCACAGCAGAACCCGACTGGTTGTTATCCGCCGGACCCTTACAGCACTGCGGTATATCGCCTATATTCTACATCCCGATTTGTTGACCTTCTTGGCAAGTCATCCTGGTCTTCCATTTCAGCATAATAATGCCCGCCCACACTTTACATAAGTTTCTACTGCTTGTCTCCGTGCGTGCCAAACCCTATCTTGGCCAGCATTTTGTCCGGAACTCTCCCCAACTGAGACCATTTGGAGCGTTTGGTAGGTCCCTCGAACCAGATCGGGAATTTGACGATCTAAACCGCCAATTGAACGGAATCTGGCACGATATAGCTCAGGAGGACAACCGACTTTATCAGTCTTTTCATGCTGAGTAACTGCTTGCCTAATGGCCAGATGTCGACAACGCGTTTTTGACTTGCTCAATTTGTGAAGCTCTTTCTGATGAACAGATCGTCCAATTCCTGTGAAATTGTGGTCATTAATTTTTCTGTACATGTAAATCACATCTAGCGACTTCCGTCCCATTCGAATAATTCGTTAGTGATGATTATATTTGCTGCATGTATTCCAGTCTCTGTCTTCCTCTACAGTTTTTACTCCTTGTACCTCCCCCCAGTCCCATGGAAGTTACTCGCTGATGTCTTAACAGACGTCCTTCAACCGCGTCCCTTCCTTATTTCAGTGTTTTCCATATGTTCCTTTCCTCGCCGTTTCTGTGGAGAGCCTCCTCATTACTTTCATTATCAGTCCACCTAACTCTCAACATTCTTCTGCAGTACCACATCTCAAAAGCTTCGATTCTCTTCTGTTCCGTTAGTCCCACAGTCATTGTTTCACTGCAATACAGTTCCGTGCTCCAAACGTGTTTCTCAGAAATTTCCTCCTTACATTGAGACCAATGGCAATAGTAAATTTCTTTTGGCCTAGAAAGCGCTTTTTGCCAGTGCTAGCCCGTTTTTTAAGCCCTCCTTGATCCGTCCGTCAGGGGTTACTTTGCTGACTAGGTAGCAAAGTTTCTTAACTTCAACTGATTAGTGATCACCAATTTTTAATGTTAAAATTCTCGCTGTTGTCATTTTTCTTACTTGTCATTATTTTCGTATTTCTGCGATTTACTCTGAATCCATATTCTCTACTCATTAGAGTGTTCAATCCATTCAACAGCTCCTTTTATTTTTCTCCACTTTCACTAAAGATAACAAGGTCATCAGCAAATCTTATCACCGATATTCTTTTCCCTTGAATTTGAAAGCCGCTCTTGAACCTTTCTTTTGATTCCGTGACTACTCCGCGATGTACGGATTGATGAGTAGAGATGGAAGACTACGTTCCTCTTGGTTCTTGTACGTATTGTATATTACCCACCTTTGCCTATAGCCTACCCCTTTTATGTCAGAATTTAAAATATTTTACATCTTTTTACCTTGTCGAACGCTTTTTCCACGTCGACATATCTTGTGAATATGTGTTTTATTTTTCTTCATTCTTGCTTCCATTATCAACTGCAACGTCATAACTACCTCTCCGGTTCCTTTACCTTTTCATTGCCTAACTGGTCGTGTTTTAATAGATACTCATTCTTCTTTTCCATTCTTTAGTATACGCAGGGTGAGTCACGTAGGACGTAACACCCCTTTTACTTCGTGAACTGTTACGCTCATCGAATCGCGGTTTTCGGATAACGATAGAACGCTGAGAGGCACAGATTGTTTTGTTTAGTTAATTTCTTTAACGCTGGTATCAATGCACACTTTTTTCTAATCGGATTCGTATACTCTTTGTGATTGCATTCGACATCTCTTGAGAGGACACCTACATCGATATAGCGTCTATTATTGTTGGCGTTAAAACTCGCCGTAAGAAATTTGAGAAATATCCTAGAATCTGAGAGCACAGTGACTAGAATAGGCATTAGCGATGGAAACAACGAGAAGCCGAACTCACAATGTCAACACGTTTGCCTGTTTACTTGTCTGCACTGCAGGCCGCTGATTTATGCTTCAACATTTGTTGCGTGCAGACATGTACACCAATGAGGAGAAGTTGGATATAGTATTTTTATACGGTGAATTTAAAAAAAAATGCTGTAAAAACAGTACACCGATACAGGGCTATCTGTCCGGATCGCCGGTGTCCGACGCGCCAGGCAGTTGCACGAATTACTAAGGCGTTTGTGCGGATAGGCTGCTTGAACGTCAAAAAGAGAACAAGAAAGAAGACTTCAACTGACAGAGAACATGAAGAAGCTGTTCTAGCTACGACACTAATGACTCCACACAGTGGTACGAGACATATCGCCAAGGAACGTGCAATTGGTCGGAGGATCATTCGCATCCTCAATCGACAGAACATACATCCCTACCATCAGTCGCTACATCAGGCACTCGACACTCGGGATTTCGAGCATCGTGCAAAATTTTCTCGCTTTGCCCTTCAGCAACTGAGAGATGACCCTACGTTTTTCCAACGTGTGCTCTTTAACGATTAATCAACGTTTATTACCCATGCCAATGTAAGTTTGCGTAACAAACACTACTGGGCAACCGAAAATCCACACTGGCTTCGTCAGGTGCTACATCACCGGCCGTGCGGCATAAACATACGGTGCGGCATCATGAGAAGTTATACTGTGGAACGTTCCTTCAAATCAGGTGTTCTAAATGGACATTTGTACCTACACTTTCTGACGATTATATTCTGCCGGTTCTTCTAGAACGGGTACCACTGGATATTTGACAGTGTATGTGGCTGCAACACGATGGTTGTCCACCTCACTCGACCCTGTTGCAACACAAATACTGAACGAGAACTTCCCTGGACTCTGTATAGGAGGAAATTCTGTTCTGAAATGGCCTGCGGGGCCCCCGATTTGACTCGTCTTGATTTATTTCTTTGGGGGCACTCAAACATGCAGTCTATAACGAAGCCCCAGCTACAGCAGACGATATGTCTCATCAAATCGACAATGCATGCCCTACCATATCATACATTGTAATTACATCAGTTCATCATTCTTTCGAACGACGATTATAAATGTGCCTTTCAGTCCATGGTCAACGGTTCGAACACACGCTTAAATAAAGAATAATTTTATTTTTTGCGTGACGAAATTTACGCTATGTGATTTGGGTGGTTACCAAATAATTGTTAGTAATTTCCTTATTTCGTTTACGAGTGTACGGAATTGAGTTGCAATGTCAAATAAGTCGACAGCGTGTACTGTACGTAGCTGGAAACACAGTCATTACGCGCTTACATTCGGAATGAAATGACCTTTTGTTAAGAACAATATTTTTTGCAGTACAGGTGATTACCAAAGTATTTTTATTAAAATGTTTAGTTCCATGAATGTACTATATATGATATAATTCAGAGCAGTGTAGGCAGAGATAGTTGTTCGATAGCATGTACTTTTCCTCTGAAAGGCACACAGCCACGTATAGGAAAAGATAGGTCAAATCTTCCTTCTAAAACTTAGATACTTAATACAGTAAATGCTTTTTGCAGCGTATAAGACCTCTTTATTTTTTGAAGACTGAACAGCTGTTTTCTTTGTGTAGCTCAGGTAAATCTGAGAGGATAATCAAATGTTAAATAGTTTCGATAAGCTCTTCGTGATGGGCTAGAATCTAGTGTATGTCGTATTTCCGTATACAACATTCGTTTTTGCATCTAGGTCGTAAGTAGATTCAAGGGGAAATAAAGCTTTATTCTCGCAGTGCATGCCTAGCTATGGTATACAACTACCCAGCTTGGTCCCTGTTTCACTGTGTTTGCACCGCGAATGCCAATTCCAGCCATCATGCTCTTACATTCTCGGACATTTCTTGAACTTTTCACGACAGGTGTCAACATCAATATTAGCAAACGCTATATCACTGTAATTGCCTTCTCATGAGCTATCGCATGTAATTATAAAAAGCAAACGGTTCCATTTCAAAAAAATGTACTTACTTCAATATGATACCAGTGCTAAAAACATTAACCGAACAAAAACATACGTGGCCCTCGACGTTCTGACATTTGCCGAAAAGCGCGTTTCGCTATGTTTAACCGGTCACGGAATAAAAGGTGTGTTACGTCTTACGTGACTCATCTACGGTATGTAGGGTGTTTTCGTAAAAGCGTGCAAAAATTTAACAGGACATTGAGGATGCTCCATTGAATAGCTTGAGGTAAGGTACTTGGGGTCAGAGAAGCTAGATTAAGGCGATAGTAGGAATAATTTACGTTAGATACAGTTAACTGCAAATACCATCTTTGACACAATGAAAGTACCGTTCGTACAGTATCTTACAAAATATGCTGAAACTGACGGCCATCAACTTCAATCGAAGCATGACATCGGCGAACAAGATTCTGACGCACCCTGACAAATATTCCTGGTGCCTTTCGAATCACGTGACATGCATCTAAAATTATGGCAACTAGTTCCATCTCTGTATCCACTAGGGTCTCACACACAAGTGACGTGAAAAGTCCCAGCAGGAAATAATCAAGGGGATTCAAGTCAGGTGACCTCGCAGACAATGGCGCACGACCCACCTTCCCGTTCAGCAACCAGGAACTACAGCATTAAGATGGTTGCTGATATCCACACTGAAGTGAAGTGGTGCAGCGTTATGTTATATCCACATCCTCTCAGGAACAAGGAAGGGTACGTACTCAAACAACTCAAGTAGAACACCTTGTACGAACCATAAGTACAGGTGGCCATTTAGACGGCCAGGTAAAAGATATGGCCTAATGAGATTGTTACCTACAGTGCCAGCCCAGATATTCACAGCAAAACGTACTTAATGGTGTTACTCTCCTACGGCGTGAGGATTTTCCTCATTCCACACATACCTATTCCTGCCGTTCAAAATACCATCACAATCAAATGCGGCCTCGTCAGCAGACAGTATGATTTGGAGGAAATCTGCTGGATCAGTCCATTGTTGAAGCAACCACTGACACCATGTGACCCTTGGTGCAAAGTCAGTCACAAACATTGCATGTACTCGTTTTGGATGATATGAGTGTAACTACTGTTTATGGATTCAAATGGTTCAAATGGCTCTGAGCACTATGGGACTTAACGTCTGTGGTCATTAGTCCCCTAGAACTTAGAACTACGTAAACCTAACTAACCTAAGGACATCACACACATCCATGCCCGAGGCAGGATTCGAACCTGCGACCGTAGCAGTCCCGCGGTTCCGGACTGAGCGCCTAGGCTGTTTATGGAGTATTCGGCACACACTAGTATGTGCAGCGCCCATTTTACGTACAATTTGACGAGTACTTGTAGTGGGGTACGCTGCAACACACACCAGCGCCTCCTCTCCAAAATCAGGTGTGCGAGGTGTCCTCATGTTGCCAGGTCCCTCTTTTCTTCTTTCCAATGAAACAGTCTCCCGCATTCGTCGATCGAAAGAAATAAATACTGGGTGTTCCCTGTACTGGCTTTCAGCAGCGAGAGCACTGCAACGTACTTCCCCATACATAAGGTCCATGTCAGTGAGTTGTGCGAAACTGTACCGATACCGCTCCATCGTATTGTACTGTACATCTCCGAATAGCACTCAGGAATGAATGGGTCTGTCGTTGTTTCATAGCACGTTCTGTCATAGGACAGTTTAAATACTATAGAACAGAGCCACCTTATGGACAAGTAAAGTAAACAGAACCTGCAGCATGACTTCCTAGTAATCAGGCTAGTTCTTGTTTCGTTGCAGGAAATAAAGAATGTCCATGTAAATAAACAGCACAGTACGTGTAAACATGTACGCATGTTAGTCGTAAATAAGCTGGAAGACAGTAATGCTACAGAAAGCAGTACACCGGTTTACTTCCATATCTCCTTAAACTGGCTTCTGCGACCCCATGTTGCCCTACCTCAAATTGTTCAGTGGAGCATTCTCTGTGTCCTGTTACATTTTTGCACGCTCTTACGGAAACACCCCATGTATCAGACTCCATATATGTCAGACCCCAACCCACGAGCCGCCGGTATGATGGCAGACGATATTTTCTGGCTCATCGCTCGACAGGGAAATCCACGCTCGGAAAGCCTCGACGACTAACCATGCCTCGGATTAGCCCCCAGATGTTGCGGCGAGAATGTGCACTTCTTCGGCGGCACGGGCATTAAGCGCAAGAGCCGTTCGGCAGGTGTTCAGAAGGTCTCGGTGACTTGACGATATTAAACCGTCACCATTTCTGAGATGTATTTTTTCCCAGCCCAATGCTAACGTTCCAAATTCGTACGTAAACCATCCAACCGGTGCCAAAAGCACGAACGTGTCCGTTTTCACGTGACGTCGCTCACAGGTTGAAAATAAACTGTTACTTCATCTCTCGCGCTTCTGCCGCTCGCCGTCGTCAGTCGTGAGGATGGCGTCAGTTTATAACGATTTTAATATGGTTTCATTGTTAATGGAATCTTATGGCTGCACTGTTCAAAGCAATATGAGAAACAAAATGCAGGACAGATACATTCCTTGTTCCTAAGGTCCACACAAACTTTCAGTTCCTGCTCACATGTCCGTCTACGCAATACTTCCCTCTGCACCGTCCTATCCCCAAACACATTATTCTTATGACCTCTCAACTCGCTGGAGGTCGAATGTATGTACGGTTTCTCAGGAAATATTGTTTTTCGATTTTGAAAGTACTCGCAGTGGACGTCCCTCTTCATCTGCCAGTTTCAGTTTACCAGTATTGCCATGGCGTTGTCCCAGGGGTCAAACAAGTCTGTCATCACAAGGGTAGAACAAGATCAAAACCCTGTCTGAACAGTTTTGTTTATAGAGGGGTGAAACATCTACCAACAACTCAGTTTTATCATATTATACCTTTAGATTGTCTGTTTCGAACAAACGTCCGCTTTCGAATGATATGTTTTCCATGGTATCCTACAGAAAAATTTTAAGTGTAAATGAAAACTCTAAGTAAGTTCAGTGCAGAAATAACAGAATAAATATTGCGACTCTTCAGCTACTCATGGTATGCTTCATGACGGTACAGTTGACGGATGAGCAGCCGGATTTGAGTATCCATTGCGGTCAGTACTTCTCAAGCAGTCAGGTTGCCATCGTCAGGTGCACTAACGAATTGACTCCTTATGGTCCAGCGCGTCGATTTTATGTCTTACCTCAGCTCCAACCTCCGTCCAGCCTTTCTGTCCTGCGTACGGCGACATTATAACTCCACTACATACCAATAATCAGTAAATGAAATCGTATTAACATGTAGTATTATCAGAAATCTATTCGAGGTAAAAACATTTTGAACAGAAGTTATTGATAATTAACACTAGTTTCCATTTTAGTGACAAGGAAATTGCTAAGATATTATCGAAACTCAGTTCATTTCCGAATGTGTTCCTTGGTAAAGAGCTCTTTCGTTTCTGAGAACAAGATGGTGCACAACTGACAAAGAATAGTTGAACCGCCCACCTATGTGTAACTAGTTTCAAAATTAACCACATGTCTGTAACTAGTTTAAAAATTAACCACGGGTATGTAATTAGTTCCAAAATTACACAGAATTTTACTCCCCATAATATTTTTAACTAGAGAATTAACAATACCATCAAAGTAGTTTTAATACGTTACACAGCTACTACATATGTAGAACTCGTAATATTTGCAGATGCTGCGCAAAACACATCCTCGTGTCTCAAAACAAAAGAAACAGTAGGCAATGCTGGAAACTGCTTACCGCAGTCTCTAGGGAGCGTTCCGTCGTGTGGCTCTAAAATCGTTAACTAGCCTGACACACCGACCAGGAAACATCATGTGGCCTTAGGTAGAGTATCCCTCACGTACAGCACTCTTCGCTATTTGATTTCTGATAAGAGGTCTACGGCGTATGCGCTCTGAGGAGCCGATGAACCATAACACAACGTACGGTAGTCACGCAACTTGTCCTTTTCCTCACTTCATGGATGAGGCATTCTTGCCGTCTTCACAGTTCAGCATGTAATCGAACGCTGCCTTGGGAGGTCTGGTATTTTCCGTTCTTGTCTATTATTTAATATTTTGTTATGTACTGATTCTTTATCTATTGTTTTCCTAATCACGGCATATCCTATTCATCCCTTTGCATCCTCTAATATTCCTTAAAAGTCTCATTTCTGCCGATTGTATTTTACTCAGCTGCTTTTGAGCCGGCACCTAGACCTCACTGCCATAAAGAAAAGCGGGTAAAGCGAATTACTTTATAAAGTTCCATTTTCTATTCTTTCGCGTATTTATTAGTAGAAGTTATTTGAATGGTCCCACATGGAACTTGAAATTTGCTAACATTTTGCTCAATGACTTAGTCTTGTTCTAAAAAGTTTTTTTCCTAGCGTACACTTTGATCTGATTGAACAGTTTCCTCAAAAAGCCGTAGTTTCCATTTTATTAACTGAGATTTTAAAAGGTTTACACTTAAGACGCGATCAAAAAGATTCCGTTCGCAGGCCGAATAGTCCATAATTTGTATGCCAAGCAAGAAAAATCGCCGTGAGCGCAGAGGCAATCATTCCAAAGACTCATCAGTTTCAAGATAGCCGTTTGGTAAAACAGCGTTTCCTGTTGCGTGAAGTAGTTTCTACATGCCTGCTGAACATCTTCGTCCGACAGGAACTGTCAACCGTTCAAGATCTTTTTCCAGAAACTAAAGGCATAATCACATGTGGAGAGACCAGGACTACTGGGCGTACTAGAGTCCCTCCTACTTGAGTTTGGGTAACTTCTGCGTTGCGACTTTTTTGATACGGGGACGTGCGCCATCATGAGCAGCAGCAACAATGTCGAGCATTGTTCCAAAACGGTGGTTTTTGATAGAAATGGTGCCCCATATGCATTCTCCATCCCCGATGGTGTTTGTTCTTCCGCAGCGAAGAAAAGAAAAACAGCAGTTGGTCCTGCTTCGACGCATTTGCTAATAGCTTTGCAATGGTACACATTTCTGCACTTGATGAGTGCACGTCGGAAAGACACAAATACAACACTAATTCATTGCTTGCATGTCTGTGTTTATCTACACTACTGGCCATTAAAATTGCTACAGCAAGAACAAATGCAGATGATAAACGGGTATTCATTGGACAAATATATTATACTAGAACTGACATGTGATTACATTTTCACGCAATTTGGGTGCATAGATCCTGAGAAATCAGTATCCAGAACCACCACCTCTGGCCGTAGTAACGGCCTTGATACGCCTGAGAATTGAGTCAGAGCTTGGATGGTGTGTACAGGTACAGCTAACCATGCAGCTTCAACACGATACCATAGTTCATAAAGAGTAGTGACTGGCGTATTGTGACGAGCCAGTTGTTCGGACACCATTGACCAGACGTTTTCAATTGGTGAGAGATCTGGATAATGTGCTGGCCAGGGCAGCAGTCGAACATTTTCTGCATCCAGAAAGGCCCGTACAGGACCTGCAACATGCGGTCGTGCATGAAATATAGGGTGCATGAAATGTACGGTTTCGCTGGGATCGAATGAAGGGCAGAGCACGGGTCGTAACACATCTGAAATGTAACGTCCACTGTTCGAAGTGCCGTCAATGCGAACAACAGGTGACGGAGAAGTGTAACCAATGGCACCCCATACCATCACGCCGGGTGATACGCCAGTATGGCGATGACGAAGACACGCTTTCAATGTTCGTTCACCGCCATGTCGCCAGACACGGATGCGACCATAAAAATGCTGTAAACAGAACCTGGATTCATCCGAAAAAATGACTTTTTGCCATTCGTGCACCCAGGTTCGTCGTTGAGTACACCATCGCAGGCGCTCTTGAGTCCGCAGCTCGTGGTCATGCGGTAGCGTTCTCGCTTCCCGCGCCCAGGTTCCCGGGTTCGATTTCCGGCGGGGTCAGGGATTTTCTCTGCCTCGTGATTACTGGGTGTTGTGTGATGTCCTTAGGTTAGTTAGGTTTAAGTAGATCTAAGTTCAAGGGGACTGATGACCATAGATGTTAAGTCCCATAGTGCTCAGAGCCATTTGAACCATTTGCAGGCGCTCCTGTCTGTGATGCAGCGTCAAGGGTAACCGCAGCCATGGTCTCCGAGCTGATTGTCCACGCTGCTGCAAACGTCATCGAACTATTCGTGCAGATGGTTGTTGTCTTGGAAATGTCCCCATCTGTTGACTCAGGGATCGAGAAGTGGCTGCACGATCCGTTACAGCCATGCGGATAAGATGCCTGTCATCTCGACTGCTAGTGATAGGAGTCCGTTGGGATCCAGCGCGGCGTTCCGTATTTCCCTCCTGAACCCACCGATTCCATATTCTGCTAACAGTCATTGGATCTCGACCAACGCGAGCAGTAATGTCGGGATACGATAAGCCGCAATCGCGATAGGCTACAATCCGACCCTTATCAAAGTCGGAAACGTGATGGTACGCATTTCACCTCCTTACACGAGGCATCACAATAACGTTTCACCAGGCAACGTCGGGCAACTGCTGTTTGTGTATGAGAAATTGATTGGAAACTTTCCTCATGTCCACACGTTGTATGTGTCGCCACTGGCGCCAACCTTGTGTGAATGCTCTGAAAAGCTAATCATTTGCATATCAGAGCATCTTCTTCCTGTCGGTTAAATTTCGCGTCTGTAGCATGTCATCTTCGTGGTGTAGCAATTTTAATGGCTAGTAGTGTACCTGCATCGGAGTCACGCTATGCTGAACATACGCACTCATACGGAAACGTTTTGATCGGCACCATTCCAGTATTTAAAAGACAGATACAGTTCTGTAGCTGTGCCTCATTTACTTGTATGGATGCAATATGTGAAAATTTAGATTAAAGAACCAAAGAATTATTCGATGACAGTCGGTCACATGTCGCGCTTATTAAAAGATAGTCAAGGCTCGAGGCTCTTTTGGCGTGGTGGAATGAATATCTTGGAGACAACTAAAATTTGGCCCTTATTTCTTCGGAGGACATCTTCAGGTGGAGTTATAGCTTCCACAAAATTTGATTTGCACACTGTCTGCAGCAGAAGTTCGCTTCTTCGTGCTCCTACGGGGCGCACAAAGAAACATACCCCACAACAAACCTGTCATCATACTAATTGCATAGATACCTACTAGAGGTCTTAGCTTTGTCACGTGTTATCGAGAGCAACGCGCATTGAAGATTTATTAAGCTCGTGTGAAAGAGTAACTCTCTCACCGCCGGAACGGTCACTGGAACTCGTAAGACCTGTTGCGTGAAGCATGCTATGGGGCCCGTTGGCTCCGGCCGCAGAGGCGTGAAGTCTGATGATTTTCATAATTTGAGAACTGTTGCTCGGTGTTGGTACCCGTCGTCAACTATTGCTATCACCTCAACACCTCATGGTAGGGGAACACCATCTTCTTCAGCACCGGCACATTTTGGTTTTTTTGAGACGGATCTAGAATACCCAGCTGAGGCTGAACCGTTCGATTTGTCCGAGAAATTCATTCATCCATGGCATAATACCTAGTAATATTGTAATATGTGAAACATTTCATTTTGAAAATGAATTTCATGTTCACATAGTTTTGTTCTACCCTTCTGTGCGTTGCTAACTTACTGTGTGAAGACGGACTCGACGTTTGTGGTGACACTGATGGACCTTGAGATCCGACTTTCTCTGAGGGAGCCCGTGGCAATGCATGACAGGTCACGTGTGTGTGTGTGTGTGTGTGTGTGTGTGTGTGTGTGAGCGCAGATGCTGGGCGACTGGCAGCTCTTCAGCCATGCAGATGCTATGCACGGGCCGCAGGTTAAACAAGAGAGGTCCGCGCTGAATAATTCATCCCGCCGAATCGTCACCGCGATACGGACGAGATGAGGAGGCCGGCGCACTCTTCGTGATGGAAGGGAGCGCAGGGCCGGGCTGCGCTGGCCCCGCAGCCAGACATCTGTCCCTGCAGGTCGCGGCCATCTGCGCTCGTTCCGCCAATCCCAGATCCGTTTGCGCTACGTTCCGCCTCCTCAACAGTGCTGCGTAATGCAGCAGAGGTGTTGAGCTAGGGATAGTCTTCTTCTTTCCTGGCACCAGAATTGCGTTTGACAGGACTGTGACCGTTCATTACATTTCATAAATGCGCCTTAGATCAGAAATAGCAGTGTCAAGTAATTGGACAAGCGAATTGCAGATTTTGCGAGAACACCTCGTTATTGCACACTTAAACACAGTTACCCTGGTACACTTAAATGACTCGTAAACAGAGTTGTAAAACTATTGTAGGCTACCGTCGACTGTAAGTAAGCGTAGTCCACAGTAGTTCACCTAGTAGCTTTGGCGAGTTGAGGTTGTTCCCGTGTTATTTGTACGTTAGGTGTGTTGCATACCCATCAGGCATTAACTCATAAGGATCTCTTTCTTTTTATGCGTGCGATCAGTGTCTTACTCTATTCCCCTAGAACCTGGAAGCAGAGAACCGTCTAGAAACTGACTGAGGTTACATAAAGTACCAGAAACGTACTGAACAGTCATATCAACAACACCTGTCGGCAGCTGAGGGTTTCAATTAATTATCATTTATTCCAGAGAAGCTGCATGGACATCAATGGTTTCTGTTCTTTCGGGAACAGTTACTATCTTCATATATAGTTGAAAGGCTACCGGGGCATTGACCTTCGCCTGTGCGAACGTGCACAGGTTGCCCGAACTCTTACAGGAATCGTCACCTTAGTGGGCGCGAGTAATGAGTGAATGGGCAAATATCTATTAGGAATATGTATGTCGATTGTGGACAGTTAGGAATATGGGTCTCACGGGAAGCGTGCAACGGATAAGTCCCTACAGTCACACTATTCATCTGTGTCCGTGGTGGATCAGATGGATACAGCATCTGCCATGTAAGAAGGAAATCCCGGATTCGAGTACCGCTCGAGACACACATTTTCAGCTGTCCCCATCGAGGTATATCAACAACACCTTTCGGCAGCTGAGGGTTTTAGTTAATTATCATTTATTCTAGAGAAGCTGCACGGTCATCAATCTGTTCTACATCTTCATCTACATTTATACTCAGCAAGCAACCAAACAGTGTGTGGCGGAGGGCACTTTACGTGCCACTGTCATTGCCTCCCTTTCCTGTTCCAGTCGTGTATGGTTCGCGGGAAGAACGACTGCCGGAAAGCCTCCGTGAGCGCTCGAATCTCTCTAATCTTACATCGTGATCTCCTTGGGAGGTATAAGTAGGGGGAAGCAATATATTCGATACCTCATCCAGAAACGCACCCTCTCGAAACCTGGACAGCAAGCTACACCGCGATGCAGAGCGCCTCTCTTGCAGAGTCTGCCACTTGAGTTTGCTAAACATCCCCGTAACGCTATCACGCTTACCAAATAACCCTGTGACGAAACGCGCCGCTCTTCTTTGGATCTTCTCTATCTCCTCTGTCAACCCGACCTGGTACGGATCCCACACTGATGAGCAATACTCAAGTATAGGTCGAATGAGTGTTTTGTAAGCCACCTCCTTTGCTGATGGACTACATTTTCTAAGGACTCTCCCAATGAATCTCAACCTGACACCCGCCTTACCAACAATTAATTTTATATGATCATTCCACTTCAAATCGTTCCGTACGCATACTCCCAGATGTTTTACACAGGTAACTACTACCAGTGTTTGTTCCACTATCATATAATCATACAATAAAGGATCCTCCTTTCTATGTATTCACAATACAATTTGTCTATGTAAAGGGTCAGTTCTCACTCTCTGCACCAAGTGCCTATCCGCTGCAGATCTTCCTGCAGTTCGCTGCAATTTTCTAATGCGGCAACTTCTCTGTATACCACAGCATCATCGGCGAAAAGCCGCATGGAACTTCCGACACTATCTACTAGGTCATTTCTAGGTCTGTTCTTCAGGGAACAGTTACTATCTTCATATGTACTGAATACTTTTGCTCCAAGTAGTTAACATCCTGTCAATTACTTAATAGTAAAGACTGTTTATAGCGAAATTGAAATTGTTAATGATTAATTCAGATTTTAATCCAAAATTACTGACTTTTAAAATACATCAAGTCGTTCAAATGGCTCTGAGCACTATGGGACTTAACTTCTGAGGTCATCAGCCCCCTAGAACTTAGAACTAGTTAAACCTAACTAACCTAAGGACATCACACACATCCATGCGCCATGCAGGATTCGAACCTGCGACCGTAGCGGAAGCGCGGTTCCAGACTGTAGCATGTAGAACCACTCGGCCACCGCGGCTGGCTAAAATGTAACAGAGGCATGCTCCAGTAAAAATAAAGATATCAGTAGAGATTTTAACATAATATTAGAAAAAGCAATTTCTTCAACTAAAAGGTAAAAAAAAAAAAACAAAGAATGTATCAAACATCACTTCGATACTTTGTCGAATTTCATAAATCCATTTTCGCATTTATCAATAATAACAGAAAACTCTTGACTTTGATCGTGATGAAGAACGTCCTATTGAGTAATTTTGCATGTAAATTGCAGTTGCACAAGTAATTTCTTTGGTCATATAGAAGTGTAGAAATTCCGCAATCAACTAATTTTCATTGCTTATTTAATACAAATTGTATTCCGTAAGGACATAAAATAAACAGCAGAGTAACAGTGAACGATGTGCGTTCTAGTTATGTGCAAAACAGACAACCAGACATACAAACAAAACAAAGAGTATTCGTCGTCATGTTCCTTTCCGTACCAGTGGTGCCAATACTACCGGTAGTCCTAACATTTACTGCATGATATCATGGAGTTTACCGTAATTACTGAACTGTAGTTCTGGCAGAGTGCAACTAAATTTATGCGTTTTCCTGACCGACCGCCCCCGCCCCCCCACCAGAGAAGAAAAAGTATCGTCAGGCGCATTTTCTTTGGTGTTTATGCAGACGTTTGCAATTTCACTTTTGTAGTGAGTAATTGTCATCAGCACGTCTCCTCTTGCGGAAAGCGTCAGTTTCTTTCCAGCAACGGCGAAAACGATTTTTACAGAGGACTTGTACGTGCTCGTTCAAAAGAGCGGGCCAAAATTAGCTGTTAAATTCCTTTTATCGATGTGTATCAACAGGGAGAGCGTTGCAGAATGGCAGGAACAGTCAGCGTCTACCAGGGCTGGAATATTGATTATTCTTCGTGTTTTACTGTCCGTGGTAACACATATTGTGCCGTCTGGCGCTTCCCCTGAGTTTTTTCTTTCGCCTTGGCTTCAGTGTTTATTTAAAAGACCCGCTGTTTCAAACTGTTTCATGCTGAGTAAGCGGGCACGCCCTCCAGCACTGCCCGGCGAACGGGCAATAAGGCAGACGGGAAAGGTTACACATATCGAAACGATGTTTTTGGCAAATGTTAGAGCGTCGAGGGGCAGTTATATATTTGTTTGGTTAACGTTTTAGCGCTGGTATTAACTGTGATATAAAAGTAACTCAGTTCTTTTTAATGAAAAAGCATATCCGTTTTATAACTGCATTCGACAACTCTCGAGAAAGACAATTACGATGATATAGCGTTTATTAATTTTGACGTTCAAACCTGTCGTAAAAAATCGAGATACGTCCTCTATAATTGGTGGTCGGAACGGCATTTGCGGAGCAAACAGTAGCAGGCGTCTCGGATCAGCATGCGTAGTTGTATACCGTAAGGTAGGCCTGCGCTACGAGAATAAAGCTTTATTTCCCCTTGAAACAAATTACGACCTAGATGAAGATTCACGTACGGATGTTGAATATGGAAATACGACATAGGCTAGAATCTAGTGTATCACAAAGGGTTTATGAAAACTCTTTCATGCTTGTGCATCCTCCCTCATTTACGTGAGCTAAAACAGAGATATCTACTGTACATTCTTTAAAAACAAAGAGGTCTTACACGACGGAAAAATCAACCGTTGTATTAAATATCTAAATGTTAGAGAGAAGAATTGATCTATCTTTCCCTGTGTATGGCTCTGTGCTTCTTACAAGTAAAATACACACATCAAACAAAGTTTTACATCACCTCGGTTCCGAGAGTTCCGGAACCTCTACCGAAAATTAGAATAAAGATCAACATAAACGTCATTTCGGCCCTTTTTATTGCTCATGAAAACCACACATTGCTTGTTGCAACACCATACAGCGAGACGTTCAGAGCTGGTGGTCCAGATTGCTCTACACCCCAGAACCTATAATACCCAGTAGAACGTCCTCTTGCACTGATACATGCCAGCATTCGTAGTGGCATACTGTCGACAAACTCATCAATGCACTGTTGGTCCAGATTTCCCACTCCTCAACGGTGATTCGGCGTAGATCCCTAGGAGTGGTTGGTGGGTCACGTCGTCCATAAACAGACCTTTTCAATCTATCCCAGGCATGTTCGATAGGGTTCATGTCTGGAGAACATGCTGGCCGCTCTAGTCGAGCAGTGTCGTTATCCTGAAGGAAGACACACAGAAAATGTACACGATGGGGGCTACTGTCGTCTATGAAGACGAATGCCGCGCCAATATGCTGCCGATATGGTTGGCCTATCGGTCGGAGGATGGCATTCACGTATCGTACAGCCGTCACGTCACCTTCCATGACCACCAGAGGGCCGGCCGCGGTGGTCTAGCGGTTCTAGGCGCGCAGTCCGGAACCGCGCGACTGCTACGGTCGCAGGTTCGAATCCTGCCTCGGGCATGGATGTGTGTGATGTCCTTAGGTTAGTTAGGTTTAAGTAGTTCTAAGTTCTAGGGGACTGATGACCACAGATGTTAAGTCCCATAGTGCTCAGAACCATTTGAACCATTTTTGAACCACCAGAGGCGTACGTCGGCCCCACATAGTGCCACCCCAGAACAGCAGGGAACCTCCAACTTGCTGCACTCGATGGACAGTGTGTCTAATGCGTTGAGCCCGACCGGGTATGCTCCACACAACTGTCTGGTTGAAGGCATATGTGACTCTCATCGGTGAAGAGAACGTCATGCCAGTCCTGAGCGGTCCATTCGGCGTGTTGTTGGCCCCGTGGTGCATGGTATCGTGGTTAAAAATATGGACCTCGACATGGACGTCCTGAGCGAACTTGCGCATCATGCAGCCTATTGTGCACAGTTTGAGTCGTAACACGACGTCCTGTGGCTGCTCGAAAAGCATTATTCAACATGTTAGCGTTGCTGTCAGGGTTCTTTCGAGCCATAATCCTGAGGTAGCGGTCATCCACTGCCTTGGGCGGCCTGAGCGAGGCATGTCATCGACAGTTCCTGTCTCTGTGTATCTCCTCCATGTACGAACAACATCGTTTAGGTTCACTCCGAGACGCCTGGACACTTCCCTCGTGGAGAGCCCTTCCTGGGGCAAAGTAACAACGCGGACACGATCGAACCGCGGTATTGACCGTCTAGGCATGGTTGAACTACAGACAACACGAGCCGTGTGCCTACTTCCTGGAGTAATGACTGGAACTGATCGGCTGTTGGACCCCCTCCGTCTAATAGGCGCTGCTCATGCATCATTGTTTACACCTTTGGGTGGGTTTAATGACATCTCTGAACTGTCATAGGACCGTGTCTGTGATACAATATCCCAGTCAACGTCTATCTACTGGAGTTCTGGGAACCGGGCTGATGCAAAACTTGTTTTGATGTGTGTACATGCTGTCGGACGTCTGTACGTACACAGCTCTCAATTTATCAAATGTAATACTTTTGTTGAACTAATTACTTTATTAAAAATTCTTTGGTGTCCACCTGTACACCGTAATATAAAAACTTTATATTAACGAAACGTCATTTCATGCTAAACGGAGGCACGTAATGACAGTGTTAGCAGCTACATACAATACACACTGTCGACTTATTTGACATTACAATGCAATTTCTTTCTAGCGTACATGAAATTTACTACAAATCATTTGGTAATCATCCAAACTACATAACATATTTTTTGTCTTCCAGAAATTAACTTTATTCTTTATTTAAACATGTGATCGAACTGTTGACCATGGACTGAAAGGCACATTCGAAAGAACGATGAACAGCTGTAACTACAGTGAATGATATGGTAGAGCAGGCACTGGCGATTCGACGACACTTATCGTCTGGCGTAGTTGGGGCTTCGTCGTAGAGTGCATTTTTTAGTGCTCCCTGAAGAAACAAATCAAGAGGACTCAAATCAGCTTACCTCGCAGGTAATTTGACAACAGAGATTCATCCTATCCAACGTCCAGTAAAGTTCTCATTCAGTATTTGCTCTGAAACGCGGGACAGGTGAGCTGGGCAAACGTCTTGTTGTAACCACGTACACTGTCGAACACCCGTCAGAATATTCGTCAGAAAGTGTGAGCACGAATGTCCATTTAGAACACCTGAGATGAAGCAAAGTTCCACAATGTAATTTCCCATGATGCTACTCCGTATGTTTACGCTCCACGGCCGTTGACGAAGCCAGTGTGGATTTTAGGCTGCCCGTAGTTCATGTTACGCAATTTTATATTAGCGTGACTGACCCTGCATACAGGGAAGTCAAAACAATTTTCGGTGACATTAAAAGCAAACATAGTAATATTAAGAGTGAAACCGGAATCCCACTGTTAAATGCAGAGGAGAAAGCGGATAGGTGGAAAGAGTACATTGAAGGCCTCTGTGAGGGGGAAGATACGTCTGACGTGACAGAAGAGGAAATGGAAGTGGATTTATGGCTCAAATGGCTCTGAGCACTATGGGACTCAACTGCTGTGGTCATCAGTCCCCTAGAACTTAGAACTACTTAAACCTAACTAACCTAAGGACATCACACACATCCATGCCCGAGGCAGGATTCGAACCTGTGACCGTAGCAGTCGCACGGTTCCTGACTGCGCGCCTAGAACCGCGAGACCAGGAAGTGGATTTAGAAGAGATAGGGACTACGGTATTAGAAACAGAATTTAAGAGAGCTCTGGCGGACTTATGATTACATAAGGCAGAAGGGATTGATAACATTCCATCAGAATTTTCTAAAAAAAAAAAAAAAGTGGCAACAAAACAACTATTAACTTTAGTGTATAGAATGTATGAATCTGGCGACATACCACCTGACTTTCGGAAAATTCCGAAGACAGCTGAGCCGTGCGCCACTCGCGTTCATGCCGTTTATTGCTCGTCATCTTGTTTTTATGGTTTTGTCGCCTCGTTTTATTTTAATTCGATTAACTGGCGTCACTAGGTTGCTGGTTTGCTTGCCCGTGAGTGGCAGCAACAGCGCTTATCGATAACTGCACTGTCGTACTATCTCTGGAGCGACCGTGAGTATTCCCTGGTCGTCGTCGGGTGTTCAGTCGGGGACGAAGCAGGAGTCGGGGACGGAGCGCCAGTGAGGCGCGGACAGCCAGTACTTGCCGACCGCTGGCCACACACATGAACTGTCCGACGGAAGGAGATTGGAGCGGGAACGACCGCCGGTTGGTCGTCTCATTGGGCGACGTGTATTTTGTCTTTTGGCCGTTTCTGGGCCTCGTCAGTTGGTCACCTTGCCGGACGTGGGTCGGTTCCTTCCTCGTGCAGAGATGTCGTCGCCCATGGGCAAGAGTTACTTCTGCATGGCTGGGTCCGAGCCAGTGTGCCCGGGTCGCCGTGTCTCCGAGTTCCGAATGGACATCGAGTTGAGTCAGGATGCAGCTGCTGTGAGCTCCGGACAGCCAAGACTCGCCCGACCGTTGCCGACAGACATAATTTGAGTAGGTACGACCCTGGTTGATCGTTCGGTTGGTCGTCTCATCGGACGACGTGTATTTGGTCGCCGACCGCTTATGGAAACTCTGTGTGTGTGTGTGACTTGTCATTTCTCCTTGTTGCTCCGAGGGGGGTTGCTTTTAGGACTGTCGGAGTTCTTGGAGCAAATTTTTACGTGGAACTGTGTGTAGCTTCTGTGATTCCGCTGAGCAGATGAATGCTGTCTGCGTACTGGATTAGCAGTCGGTCGGTTGCGACAGAGGGGAATAGATTACGTTGTTGGTTGGTTCGTCAGCCGTCCCTAGGTCGTACTGCCACCCGATTATTTAATGTTACGCTTGGCTGCCTGTCTCACCTAACCTGTTGTTACAGTTTCCTCCTCAGGCCGACGCTTGGAACACCATTCCTAGCAACCATTCCTAGCAACGTCGGCTGTACAACTGGGGCGAGTGCTAGGAAGTGTCTCTAGACCTGCCGTGTGGCGGCGCTCGGTCTGCAATCACTGACAGTGGCGACACGCGGGTCCGACGTATACTAATGGACCGCGGCCGATTTAAAGGCTGCCACCTAGCAAGTGTGGTGTCTGGCGGTGACACCACATTCCTCCCCCGCAAATCGGCGTACGGTTGTGTTATAAGGCTTCCGCCCCCCGTTGGCAGGACCCCATGGTGACGTATGCGACGAGGTGGGGAGCCTAACAACAGGCGAGGCTGTGCCACCCGCACCCGGCCATTCGGTCCGAGGGGAGCTAGGAAACGCCTGAAAACCTAGTCCAGGGTGCACGCCAACATGCGGTGTATGTGCCCGTAGAGAGACAGGAGGGGCCGTAGGGTCGACCTCCATCGCGTCGGGGTACCCGACGGGCGAAGACGACATCTTGTCCGGAGCGGGCAAGAGTTCCATGTCGGAGGACAGCTGGTCACGGGAAGCGATCGGCGGCGCGTGACCCAGGGAGGCATCCGGCGGCTGCAGCGACGCGTCCACTGCGGGCGTCGCCGGCGGGAGAACAGGCAGCGGCGACGGCGGCGCGTCGCCATGGGGCAAAATGGAAGGCAGCGTCGGTAACACCTGGGGCTGAGGCGAGCCAGTAGATGAGTCCCCAGGGCGCTGACTGGACGCCACCGTCGCTGAAAGCAGACGGGGAGCGGCAGAACCCGTGCGACGACAGAGGCGCAGCTGATTGAGATGCCGACGCACCTCAACAGAGGCCCCCAAAACCAGATACATAGCGCGGCCGAGGCAGCGAAGAATGCGCCCTGCGAGCCAACGCCGTGAACCGCGATAGTTTCGATAGTTTACAACGTCGCCTGGAGCAAAAGCAGGTGGCTGCCGCTGCACAGGAACCTGATGCGGCGGATGTATACAAAGACATCAAGGTTCGATGAGGACGACCATGGAGCAACTCAGCCGGCGAGCGACCATCTCGGGGCTGAGAGCGATACGAGGACAAGAAGAGCAATAACGCGTCCTCCCGAGAATGCGACTCTTTCAGCTTCAACATCTGTGACTTGAAAGTCCGGACCAGTCGTTCAGCGGCACCGTTTGACTAAGGCGAAAACGACGCGGATGTCAGATGTTGAATACCATTGGCCTTGCAGAATGACTGAAATTCTGCGGACATGAATTGTGGGCCATTGTCGGAAACAATAGTCTGCGGAAGACCTTCAATACAAAAGATAGCAGATAACGCTTGGATGGTGGCAGAGGACGTCGTGGAAGACATCCGGAAAAAAAAGGAAAATTACTGAATGAATCTACCACAACCACCATCGAGCATTCCAGAATGGACCAGCAAAATCTAAGTGTAAGCATTGCCAAGGGGAAGTGGCTTGTGGCCATGCAAAGAATTTCCGCGGTGGTGCGGATTGTTGTTCGGCTCCCGCCATGCAAGAAGAGCACATATCCGTAATCGCAGCATCGATTCCGAACCAAGTACAGTGCTGACGAGCAAGTTGTTTCGTGCGCACTATACCCCAACGTCCGTGGTGGAGAAGCCGTAATACAAAGGACTGTAACGAACGCGGAACCACGACCCTGGACTGATCATTATCAGAACGCAACAGCAAAACACCACGTCGTACAAAAAGTCTCTCCTTGTGAGCAAAAAATCGGCGAACCAACGGATCCTCGATCCGTGACTTTGACAAGGGCCATTGAGTAGCAACAATACGCAAAACGGTAGCAAGGACAGGGTCAGCAGCTGTGGCAGTAGCTACACGACGAAAATCAATCGGAAACGATTCGACCACGTCATCGGTTTCCGAATCAATGAACATGCAAGCAAGTTCGGAGGAATCGAATGCTCTATCCTCAGCAACAGGCAAATGGGACAACGCATCGGCGTTTCCGTGCTTAGCAGTGGACTTATACAAGATATCGTAGCAGTACTGCGAGAGTAAAATAGACCAGCGAATGAATTTCTGCGCTGTACGTGGAGGTACAGGCTTGTTCGGATGAAAAAGCGATGTCAAAGGTTTGTGGTCTGTGATGATGGTAAAGTGACGACCATACAAGAAATCATGAAACTTAGTATCACCAAACACGAGAGCCAAAGATATTTTCTCAATCTGTGAATAATTTCTTTGCGCAGACGAGAGCAATTTGGACGCAAAGGCAATAGGGCGATCATGCGATCCATCCTTGTGCGCAAGCACAGCACCGATCCCGAAATCCGATGCATCTACCATCAACAAAAGGGGTTTCTGGGGATCGAATGGCGTAAGGCAAGTATTTGAAAGCAACGCCGATTTCAACTGGCGAAAGGCGCGTTCGCATTCCGTCGTCCAGACGAACGGAGCACCTTTACAGTGTAAGCGATGAAGCGGAGCTGAAATGGAAGAGGCATGCGGTACATATCTGTGGTAATAATTAATTTTTCCCAGCACACTCTGTAGCTGCTTCAAATTCTGCGGCGATGGCAAGTCTTGTCCTTCCGCAAGCGAAGACCATTTTGTCGCAAACCTTTCCGGAGAGCACAATATCGTCCAGATAATTTGCTGCAGTAGGGACCGAGGCACAAACAATTTGCAGATATTGCTGAAACAATGCAGGGCCGGATGCACACCCGAATGGCAGTCTTTTGAATCGATACAAACCTAGATGCATGTTAACCACCAAAACACGCTGGGATTCTTCGTCCACCGGTATTTGCAAGTACGCATCTGCGAGGTCCAACTTCGAAAAATATTTACCCGGGCACAGTTTGTCAAAAAGATCTTCCGGGCGGGGTAAAGGATAAGTTGCAATCACTAGTTGTGGATTCACCGTTGCCTTGAAGTCCACACAAAGTCTCAATTTTCCGGAAGGTTTTGGCAAAATTACTAAGGGTGATGCCCAGAGAGGAGCCTGCACACGTTCAATCACACCTTGTGATTCCAAATCGTGTAAGGTTCTTGCGACCTCATCACGCAATGCGTGGGGAATATTGCGCGCTCGGAAAAATTTCGGTTGCGCGTTTACTTTCAGTTCCAAATGTGCTTCACAGTCCTTAGCGCAACCAAGGCCCGGTGCAAAAATGTCTGCAAATTCTTCACATAGACGAGAAACACTGTCTGAAGGCACAGTCTGGTTCACTGAGAGGACCTGATTGACTATAGACAAGTTAAACCACTGAAATAAATCTAAACCAAACAAGTTCACTGCAGAAGAAGAACGAAGTACATAAAATGACACAAGTTTTGTTTGTCCCTTGTATGTTGCAAGAAGGCTGCACTGTCCTAACACAGGGATATTCTGACCGGAATAGCTAGTTAACTTAACACTTGCAGCACGCAACGGAGGTGTGCCCAGTTGTTTGTACGTGTCTTTATTGATCAATGAAACTGCAGCTCCGGTATCGAGCTGGAATGGTATGACCTTGCCATGAATGTCCAAATCTACAAAAAGTTTATTGTCCTGCTGACAACAAGAGCGACTGTCTCGTGCAATGTGAACTGACACTGGTACAGAATCACTTGCGACTTGACGGGATTTCCTGCGACGTCGACGCACTCTTTTTGTGGGACGAACACAGTCACTGTTAGAGAAAGTGGCACTGGGCGGAGTGGAATTAACTACATGAATGTCCATGGGCGAAGGTTCACGAGCCTGAGTATTCTTGGTTCGATTCCGATTCCGGCGCGAAGCAAAGGGCCTGAAATCGTTGTGAGTGTCCGTTCTGAGCTTTTTCTGGCAAACCCTTTGTACATGTCCTATTCTATTACAGAAAAAGCAAATAGCTTGGCGTGACGGGCAATTGTCACGCGAATGTCTAGTTGCACACCGCGGGCATGACTTTAGCACTGCATTTGCTTGCTGGCGCGGCACACGTTTTGGAGAGCTTGGCGGCAGCTGCGCGGAAGTGCGCGAGGGCTGTTGACTGTTTCGTGCAGCGCGCCCGGTGGGCCGGTTAACGTGACACACGGCTTGCAAAGTTGCAAATGATTCCTGAGCAAAGTCAAGTGTGTCTTGCCAATCCAATATGTCCATCACTTGTTGAAGGGACGGATTGACTATTTTCAAAATCTGTTCCCTTATACGAACATCTGAAACGTTCTGTGCAATTGCATCACGCACCATAGTGTCTGAATAAGGGAGTCCACATTCACACTCAAAAGCACAATCCCTAGTAAGGCCTTGCAAAGTTGCAACCCACTCCCGATTAGTTTGACCGGCCGTACGTTTGGTATGAAAGAACGTATACCGTTTGACAACTACATTGACTGATTCTTTGAAATATGCATCTAATGCAGACAAAATTTCGTCGTAGGACAGAGTTGCTACGTCGCGTCGGGGAAATAATTTCACTATCACTCGGTACGTGTGCACCCCTATGGTGCTAACAAAAAAGGCTGCCGCTCGTTACCTTGAATTCTGTAGGCGGCGAGATGGAATCCAAATTGGCGTGACCACTCCGTCCAGCTTTCCAGTGCCGCATCAAAAGGATGAAAAGGTGGTGCAACTGCATGTTGTGGCTGTGGTAGCGGTGGAGCGGGGGCTGCCGCATCGTTTTGCATCGCACGTTGACCCTGGACTAGCTGTCCAAGGGCATCCAATAACGCCTGCGTCTGCTGATTCTGCAAGCGATAAAATTCGGACAGTACATCTGGAGATTGTTGCGAAGCCATGACACAAGTAAATTAAGGCAAGATCAATTGGTACAAACGCCATTTAGCTCGTCGCCAACTGTAGTCGCGTAGCAAGACAGCCAAGCCACTCGGAGGTAGCCGAAAGGCACGCGTTAAGCTCACGCAGATTGGCGTGAGGTCTGGAACAAGGTAAAGTAATTATCCTATAAAGAAAAGAACGTAGTTCTTGGAATTCTTAACTTTAATCCACAATTGGAGAACATCGCTCTTCTTTAGACATTATTACACTGAATATAAACTGGTAATGGCGCCTTGCTAGGTCGTAGCAAATGACGTAGCTGAAGGCTATGCTAACTATCGTCTCGGCAAATGAGAGCGTAATTGTCTGTGAACCATTCCTAGCAACGTCGGCTGTACAACTGGGGCGAGTGCTAGGAAGTGTGTCTCGATCTGCCGTGTGGCGGCGCTCGGTCTGCAATCACTGACAGTGGCGACACGCGGGTCCGACGTATACTAATGGACCGCGGCCGATTTAAAGGCTACCACCTAGCAAGTGTGGTGTCTGGCGATGACACCACACAAAATGTTCCAGAGCCAAGAGGGAATAATAAGAGTGGACGACCAAGAACGAAGTGCTGGGATTAGAAAGTGTGTAAGACAGAGATGTAGTCTTTCCCCTACTGTTGAATCTGTACATCGAAGAAGAATAATGGAAATAAAAGAAAGGCTCAGGAGTGAAATTAAAATTCATGGCGATAGATATCAATGATACGATTCGCTGAGGACAATGGTATCCTAAATAAAAGTGAACAACTACATAATCTGCTGAATGGAATGAACAATTTAATATGTACAGAATAAGGATTAAGAGTAAATCGAAGAAAGGCAAAAGTAATGAGCAGTAGCATAAATGAGAACAGCGAGAAACTTAACATCCGGATTGATGGTCACGAAGTAGATGAAGTTAAGGTGTTCTGCTACCTAAGCATCAAAATAACCAATGACGGACGGAGCAAGGAGGACATCAAAAGCGGTCCAGCACTGGTAAAAAGGGCATTCATGGCGGAGAGAAGTCTACTAGTCAAGTTAAAATCTTCTGGGTTATTAGGCCGCGTCATGTTTCTTCTAAAATGCTCGACGTTTCGACTCCCTACTGGGATCTTCCTCAGGATCATTTGGTGTCCACTACTGCTAGAACACTGTCAGAGACGAGTGTCGCGTCAACTTATAAAGGGGGAATTTTCTGGCTTTCGTGCTGGAGAAGTGATGTTGTTGTTGTGGTCTTCAGTCCTGAAACTGGTTTGATGCAACTCTCCATGTTACTCTATCCTGTGCAAACTTCTTCATCTCCCAGTACCTACTGCAGCTTACATCCTTCTGAATCTGCTTAGTGTATTCATCTCTTGGTCTCCCTCTACGGTTTTACTCTCCACGCTGCCCACCAATACTAAATTGGTGATTTCTTGATGTCTCAGAACATGTCCTACCAACCGATCCCTTCTTCTAGTCAAGTTGTGCCACAAGCTCCTCTTCTCCCCAATTCTATTCAATCCCTCCTCATTAGTTGTGTGATCTACCCATAAAATCTTCAGCATTCTTCTGTAACACTACATTTCGAAAGCTTCTATTCTCTTCTTGTCTAAACTATTTATCGTCCACGTTTCACTTCCATACATGACTACACTCCATGCAAATACTTTCAGAAACGACTTCCTGACATTTAAATCTATACTCGATGTTGACAAATTTTTCTTCTTCAGAAACGCTTTCTTGCCATTGCCAGTGTACATTTTATATCCTCTCTACTTCGACCATCATCAGTTATTTTGCTCCCCAAATAGCAAAACTCCTTTACTACTTTAAGTATCTCATTTCCTAATCTAATTCCCTCAGCATCACCCGACTTAGTTCGACTATATTCCATTATCCTCGTTTTGCTTTTGTTGCTGTTCATCTTATACTCTCCTTTCAAGACACTGTCCATTACGTTCAACTGCTCTTCCAAGTCCTTTGCTGTCTCTGACAGAATTACAATGTCATCAGCGAACCTCAAAGTTTTTATTTCTTCTCCATGGATTTTAATACCTAATCCGAAATTTTCTTTTGTTTCCTTTATTGCTTGCTCAATATACAGATTGAATAGCATCCCCCTCCCTTCCAAACCACTGCTACCCTTTCATGTCCCTCGACTCTTATAACTGCCATCTTCTTTCTGTACAAATTGTAAATAGCCTTTCGCTCCCTGTATTTTACCCCTGCCACCTTCAGAATTTGAAAGAGAGTATTCCAGTCAACATTGTCAAAAGCTTTCTCTAAGTCTACAAATGCTAGAAACGTAGTTTTGCTTTGCCTTAATCTTTCTTCTAAGATAAATCGTAGGGTCAGTATTGCCTCACGTGTTCCAACATTTCTACGGAATCCAAATTAATCTTCCCCGAGGTCGGCTTCTATCAGTTTTTCCATTCGTCCGTAAAGAATTCGCATTAGTATTTTGCAGCTGTGACTTATTAAACTGATAGTTCGGTAATTTTCACATCTGTCGACACCTGCTTTCTTTGCGATGGGAATTATTATATTCTTCTTGAAGTCTGAGGGGATTTCGCCTGTCTCATATACCTTGCTCACCAGATGGTAGAGTTTTGTCAGGAGTGGCTCTCCCAAGGCTGTCAGTAGTTCTAATGGAACGTTGTCTACTCCGGGGGCCTTGTTTCGATTGAGGTCTTTAAGTGCTCTGTCAAACTCTTCACACAGTGTCATATCTCCCATTAAATCTTCATCTACATCCTCTTCCATTTCCATAATATTGTGCTCAAGTACATTGCCCTTGTAAGACCCTCTATATACTCCTTCCACCTTTCTGCTTTCCCTTCTTTGCTGAGAACTGTGTTTCCATCAAAGCTCCTGATATTCATGCAAGTGGTTCTCCTTTCTCCAAAGGTCTCTTTTCCTATAGGCAGTATCTATCTTACCCCTAGTGAGATAAGCCTCTACACCCTTACATTTGTCCTCTAGCCATCCCTGCTTAACAATTTTGCACTTCCTGTTAATATCATTTTTGAGACGGTTTTATTCCTTTTTGCCTGCTTCATTTATTGCATTTTTATATTTTCTCCTTTCATCAATTAAACTCAATATTTCGTCACCCAAGGGTTTCTACTAGCCCTCGTCTTTTTACCTATTTTACCTGTAGTGTCGGCAGACTTGCCAACACTACGCACACTAATTGACAGAGGCGGCCAAGATGCACGCGCTAACTCACGAAGGATGGAGTGAGGTCTGAAACAGGAGACTTAATGAATGTGACAAACAAAATACGTATCTCTGGAATATACTTAACTTTTAGATAATTACTATTAAAAACAGTCTTGATCACGATTTATTTAACAAGATGACCGGTTTCAACCACTACTGTGGTCATCTTCAGACCATTGAGTAGGAACCTCTTTCTGTTGAAGAATCACTTTTAATACATCCTTGTATACATCGTTCTTGATGAGACATCTGGAGATTGTGGCGATACAAGTGACTATTTATATACAAGCTACTTAAGGCTAATGGCGCCCCTTAAGTCGTAGCCATTAACTTAGCTGAAGGCTATTCTGTCTCTCGGCAAATGAGAGCAAAGGCTTCGTCAGTATAGTCGCTAGCAACGTCGTCGTACAACTGGGGCGAGTTCTCGTACGTCTCTCGAGACCTGCCGTGTGGTGGCGCTCGGTCTGCGATCATACAGTGGCACACGCGGGTCCAACATGTACTAATGGACCGCGGCCGATTTAAGCTACCACCTAGCAAGTGTGGTGTCTGGCAGTGACACCACATTCCCCCCCCCCCGCAAAAAGGCGAACGGTCGTGTTATAAGGCTTTCGCCCGCCGTGGGGAGGACCCCATGTTGACGTATGCGATGAGGTGGGGAGCCTAACAACAGGCGAGGCTGTGCGACCCGCACCCGGCCATTCGGTCCGAGGGGAGCTAGGAAACGCCTGAAAATCTAGTCCAGGGTGCACGTCAACATGCGGTGTATGCGCCCGTAGAGAGACAGGAGGGGCCGAAGGGTCGACCTCCATGGCGTCGGGGTATCCGACGCGCGAAGACGACATCTGGTCCGGAGCGGGCAAGAGTTCCATGGTGGAGGACAGCCGGTCACGGGAAGCGATCGGCAGCGCGTGACCCAGGGAGGCGCCAGGCGGTTGCAGCGACGCGTCCACTGCGGGCGGCGCCGGCGGGAGAACAGGTGGCGGCGGCGGCGGCGCGACGCCATGAGGCAAAATGGAAGGCAGCGTCGGGAACACCTGGGGATGAGGCGAGCCAGTAGATGGGTCCCCAGGGCGCTGTCCGGACGGCACCGTCGCTGAAAGCAGACGGGGAGCGGCAGAACCCAGGCGACGACAGAGGCGCAGCTGATTGAGATGCCGACACACCTCACCAGAGGCCCCCAAAACCAAATACATCGCGCGGCCGAGACAGCGAAGAATGCGCCCTGCGAGCCAACGCCGTGAACCGCGATAGTTGCGATAGAAAACAACGTCGCCAGGAGCAAAAGCAGTAGTCTGCCGCTGCACTGGAACCTGATGCGGCGGATGCAGCAAAGACATCAAGGTTCGATGAGGACGGCCATGGAGCAACTCAGACGGCGAGCGACCATCTCGGCGCTGAGAGCGATACGAAGACAAAAAGAGCAACAATGCGTCCTCCCTAGAATGCGACTCTTTCAACTTCAACATCTGTGACTTGAAAGTCCGGACCAACCGTTCAGCGGCACCGTTTGACTGAGGCGAAAACGGCACGGATGTCAGATGTTGAATACCATTGGCCTTGCAGAATGACTGAAATTCTGCGGACATGAATTGTGGGCTATTGTCGGAAACAATAGTCTGGGGAAGACCTTCAATGCAAAAAATAGCTGACAACGCTTGGATGGTGGCAGATGACGTCGTGGAAGACATCCGGACAACAAATGGAAAATTACTGAATGAATCGACAACAACCAACCATCGAGCATTCCAGAATGGACCAGCAAAATCGATATGTAAGCGTTGCCAAGGGGAAGTGGCTTGTGGCCATGCAAAGAATTTCCGCGGCGGGGCGGATTGTTGTTCGGCACACGCCACGCAAGAAGAGCACATATTCGTAATTGCAGCATCGATTCCGAACCAAGTACAGTGCTGACGAGCAAGTTGTTTCGTACGCACTATACCCCAATGTCCTTGGTGAAGAAGCCGTAAGACAGAGGACTGTAACGAACGTGGGACCACGACTCTGGCTTGATCATTATCAGAACGCAACAACAAAACACCACGTCGTACAAAAAGTCTCCCCTTGTGAGCAAAAAATCGGCGATCCAACGGATCCTCGATCCGTGACTTTGACAAGGGCCATTGCGTAGCAACAAAACGCAAAACGGTAGCAAGGACAGGGTCAGCAGCTGTGGCTGTAGCGACACTACGAAAATCAATCGGAAACGATTCGACCACGTCATCGGTTTCCGAATCAAAGAACATGCAAGCAAGTTCGGAAGAATCGAATGCTTTATCCTCAGCAACAGGCAAACGGGACAACGCATCAGCGTTTCCGTGCTTAGCAGTGGACCGATACAAGATATCGTAGCGGTACTGCGAGAGGAAAAGAGACCAGCGAATGAATTTCTGCACTGTACGTGGAGGTACAGGCTTGTTCGGATGAAAAAGCGATGTCAAAGGTTTGTAGTCTGTGATGATGGTAAAGTGACGACCATACAAGAAATCATGGAACTTAGGAACACCAAACACGAGAGCTAAAGCTTCTTTCTCCATCTGGGAATAATTGCGTTGCGCAGACGAGAGCAATTTTGAAGCAAAGGCAATAGGACGATCATGCGATCCATCTTTGTGCGCAAGCACAGCACCGATCCCGAATTCCGATGCATCGACCATCAACAAAAGGGGTTTCTGGGGATCGAATGGCGTAAGGCAAGTATTTGAAAGCAACGCCGATTTCAACTGGCGAAAGGCGCGTTCGCATTCCGTCGACCAGACGAACGGAACACCTTTACGGCGTAAGCGATGAAGCGGAGCTGAAATGGAAGAAGCGCGCCGCACAAACCTGGCATAGTAGTTAATTTTTTCCAACACACTCTGTAGCTGTTTCAAGTTCTGCGGCGAAGGCAACTCCTGTATGGCACGGAGGTGCTCAGGGCTCGGATGTATGCCTTGTGCATTTATGACATGGCCCAGATATGGTAAGTCACGAGCAAAAAACACACATTTGTCCTTCCTCAAGCGAAGACCATTTTGTCGCAAGACCTGAAATAACGTTCGTAGGTTGGCTAAATGTTCGGCTTCTGTCTTTCCGGAGATCACAATATCGTCCAGATAGTTCGCAGCAGTAGGGACCGATGCACAAACAGTTTGTAAATATTGCTGAAACAATGCAGGGGCGGATGCACACCCGAATGGCAGTCTTTTGAATCGGTACAATCCAAGATGCGTGTTAACCACCAAGACGCGCTGGGATTCTTCGTCCACTGGTATTTGCAAGTACGCATCTGCTAGGTCCAATTTCGAAAAGTATTTACCCGGGCACAGTTTATCAAAAAGATCTTCCGGGCGGGGCAAAGGAAAAGTTGCAGCCACAAGGTGTGGATTCACAGTTGCCTTGAAGTCCACGCAAAGACTCAATTTGCCGGAAGGTTTGGGCAAAATTACTAAGGGTGAAGCCCAGAGAGAAGCCTGCACACGTTCAATTACACCTTGAGATTCTAAATCGTGTAACGTTCGTGCGACCTCATCACGCAATGCGTGGGGAACATTGCGCGCTCTGAAAAATTTCGGTTGCGCGTTCACTTTCAGTTCCAAATGTGCTTCATAGTTCTTAGCGCAACCAAGTCCCGGTGCAAAAATGTCTGCAAATTCTTCACAAAGACGAGAAACACTGGCGGAAGGCACAGTCTGATTCACTGATAGGACCTGATTTACGATTGACAAGTGAAACAACTGAAATAAATCTGCAGCTCCGGTATCGAGTTGGAATGGTATCACTTTGCCTCCAAAGTCTAAGTCTACAAAAAGTTTATTGTCCTGCTGACGACAAGAGCGACTTTCACGTGCAATTTGAACTGATACAGGTACAGAAGCACTTGCGACTTTACGGGAGTTCCGGCGACGTCGACGCACACTTTGTGCGGGACGAACACAGTCACTGTGAGATAAAGTGGCACTGGACGGGGTGGAATTAACGACATGAATGTCCATGGGCGAAGGTCCACGAGCCTGATTGTCCCTGGTTCCATTCCGGCGCGAAGCAAAGGGCCTGGAACGGTTTTGATTGTCTGATCTTAGCTTTTTCTGGCAAACACTTTGAACATGTCCTTTCTTATGACAGTAAAAGCAAATAGCTTGGCGTGACAGGCAATTGTCACGCGAATGTCTAGTTGCACACCGCGGGCATGATTTGAGCACGGCATTGGCCTGCTTACGTGGCACACGTGTTTGCGAGCTAGGCTGCAGCTGCTCGGACGTGCGCGAGGGCCGTTTAACGTCCCGTGCTGCGCGCCCGGCGGGCCGGTTAATGTGACACACTGCCGGCGAAGCTTCAAATGATTCCTGAGCAAAGTCAAGTGTGTCTTGCCTATCCAATATGTCTATCACTTGTTGAAGGGAGGGATTAACTAGTTTCAAAATCTGTTCCCATATGCGAACATCAGAAACGTTCTGTGCTATTGCATCATGCACCATAGTATCTGAATACGGAAGTCCACATTCACATGCAAAATCACAATCCCTAGTAATTCCTTGCAATGTTGCAACCCACTCCCTATTAGTCTGACCAGCCGTACGTTTGGTACGAAAAAACGTATACATTTTTGCAACTACATTAACTGTTTCTTTGAAATAGGCATCTAAAGCAGACAAAATTTCTTCGTAGGACAGAGTTGCTATGTCGCGTCGGGGAAACATTTTCACTATCACACGGTAGGTGGACACACCGACACAAGAAAGCAAAAACGGCTGCCGCTCATTACCTTGAATGCTGTAGGCGGCTACATGGAAACCAAACTGGCGTGACCATTCTGGCCACGTTTCTTGCGTTGAATCAAAATTACGGAAGGATGGTGCAACGGCGTGTCGTGGCTGTGGTAGCGATGAAGCGGCGGTGGCCGCATCGTGTTGCAGCGCACGTTGACCCTGGACGAGTTGTCCAAGGGCATCCAATAACGCCTGCGTCTGCTGATTCTGCAAGCGATAAAATTCGGACAGTACATCTGGCGAAGCCATGACACAAGTAATGTAAGCAAAGCAAGAAGAACGAAGACTGTTTTGACGCTCGTCGCCAAAATTGTAGTGTCGGCAGACTTGCCAACACTACGCACACTAATTGAAAGTGGCGGCCAAGATGCACGCGCTAACTCACGAAGGATGGAGTGAGGTCTGAAACAGGAGACTTAATGAATGTGACAAAGAACACAATAACTTTTAATACATCCTTGTATACATCGTTCTTGATGAGATATCTGGAGATTGTGGCGATACAAGTGACTCTTTATATACAAGCTACTTAAGGCTAATGGCGCCTTGCTAAGTCGTAGCCATTAACTTAGCTGAAGGCTATTCTGTCTCTCGGCAAATGAGAGCAAAAGCTTCGTCCGTATAGTCGCTAGCAACGTCGTCGTACAACTGGGGCGAGTTCTCGTACGTCTCTCGAGACCTGCCGTGTGGTGGCGCTCGGTCTGCGATCACACAGTGGCGACACACGGGTCCGACATGTACTAATGGACCGCGGCCGATTTAAGCTACCACCTAGCAAGTGTGGTGTCTGGCAGTGACACCACATTACCACTGCTGCTTTCACTACTTCATCCCTCAAAGCTACCCATCCTTCTTCTACTGTATTTCTGTCTCCAATTCCTGTCAATTGTTCCCTTATGCTCTCCCTGAAACTCTGTACAACCTCTGGTTCTTTCAGTTTATCCATGTGCCATCTCATTATATTCCCACCTTTTTGCAGTTTCTTCAGTTCATAACCAATAGATTGTGGTCAGAGTCCACATCTACACCTGGAAATGTTTTACTATTTGAAATCTGGTTCCTAAATCTCTGTATTACCATTATATAATCCATCTGAAACCTGTCAGTATCTCCAGGCTTCTTCCATGTATACAGTCTTCTTTCATGATTCTTGAACCAAGTGTTAATTATGATTAAGTTATGCTGTGCACAAAATTCTACCAGGCGGCTTCCTCTTTCATTTCTTAGCCCCAATCCATATTCACCTAGTATGTTTCAACTCTTCCTTTTCCTACTCTCGAATTCCAGTCACCCACGACTATTAAATTTTCGTCTCCCTTCACTACCTGAATAATTTCTTTTATCTCATCATACATTTCATCAATTTCTTCGTCATCTGCAGAGCTAGTTGGCATATAAACTTGTACTACTATAGTAGACGTGGGCTTCGTGTCTATCTTGGCCACAATAATGCGTTCACTATTCTGTTTGTAGTAGCTTACCCGTACTTCTATTTTTTTATTCGTTATTAAAACTACTCCTGCATTACCCCTATTTGATTTTGTATTTATAACCCTGTATTCACCTGACCAAAAGTCTTGTTCCTCCTGCCACCGAACTTCACTAATTCCCACTATATCTGACTTTAACCTGTCCATATCCCGTTTTAAATTTTCTAACCTACCTGCCAGATTAAGGCATCTGACATTCCACGCTATGATCCGTAGAACGCCAGTGATAGTATTGGTTAAAATACATGTGGCTACCATTGGTGGGCCATAGTCATAGGCTAATACAGAAGAAGGGGCGTTGGTAACTCCTCTCCTGTGGATACCATTGGTGGTCATCGTCATTGGATAGAAAGGCACTGTTCCACACTTATGCTGGAGAAGGGTTATTGTTTGAAATACCTGCTACCGCTATTTGTTGGTCGTCATCAGTGGCTATATTCGAAACGGACATAGCAAGAGAGGGGGAATGTTTATCCAAAATATTATTGCCCGCGGAGGTGACTTGCAGCGCGTTGTTTATGCCGCTCACACACCGCGGCCGCGTATTTACTTCCTTGATGGCAGGGAGCCACGATGCCGGAAGCCTATAGCCGTCCTCTCTATTGAAATTAGATGAATTCTTAGAAATTTCAACCGCTTCTTGGACCTTTCTTCTATAAATGTTTGTTTCTTTAGCCAGTACACGTACGTTATTAAAATCGATGTCAGAGCCACAGTTATCGTAATGTTCTTTCCCTGAATACCACCTAAGTTCCTGTAACCCTCCTGGCCTCAACCTTTGTTAGTCAATGTCCTCATCCATCCAGCTCTGACCGCATAAGCAGAATTTTAAAGAAAAGTGGTATTCAGACATATTTCTTTAGTCAAAACAAAACAAACGACTTTTTCCGGCGGAAAACGGATGCACCTGATTACCTCCACAATGCAGGCGTCTATCAAGTGTCATGTGGCTGCGGCAAAGTGTATATAGGCGAAACGGGAAGAACTGTTAAAGAACGCATTAAGAAACACGAACGGCACATGCGGCTAAATCAAAGTGCAAAATCGGCAGTAGCGGGAAATCACGAGAACTTTCACCTTGAATTTTAATTCCACTCCTGAATCTTTCTTTTACTTCCACCATTGCTTCTTCAATGCACAACCTGAACAATAGGGGCGAAAGACTACATCGCTATCTTACACAATTTTTAATCCCAGCACTTCGTTCTTGTTCGTTCACACTAATTATTCTTCCTTGGCTCTTGTTCATATTGTATATTACCCATCTCTCCCTATAGTTTACCCCTGTTTTCATCAGAATTTCGAACACCTTTGACATTGTCAGATGCTTTTTGCAGATCGACAAATCCTATGAACGTGTATTGCTTTTTCTTTAGTCTTACCACCATTATCAGGCGCAACACCAGAATCGCCTCTCTGGTGCCTTTAACGTTCCTGAAGCCATACTTCGTCATCTAACACATCCTCAATTTTCTTTTCCAGTCTCCTGTATATTATACTTGTCAGAAATTTGGATGCATGCTGATTGTGCGATATTTCTCGCACTCCTCAGTTCTTGCAGTCTTTGGAATTGTGTGGATGATATTTTTCAGAAAGTCAGATGGTATGTCACTAGACTCGTCTTTTCTACACGCCAACGTGAATAGTTGTTTTGTTGCCACTTCCGGGAATGAATTTTGAAATTTTGATGGGATTTTATCCATACCTTCTGAAATATTTGTTCTTAAGTCCTCCAAAGCTCCCATAGTACTCTTAGTGTTATCACCCTTGCTTTTAATTACACCGAGGGTTCTTTTGAGTTTTCTGTATGCCTAGCCTGTGCTTCCGAAAATCATTTCTTTTTCGATTTCTTCACATTTTTCATGAAGCTATTCTTTCTTAACTAGCCCTGCACTACCTATTTTCAGTGGCTTGTATTTCTGTATTCCTGAATTTCCCTGAACCCTCTTGTACGTCCTTCTTTCACCGATCAACTGAAGTATTTGTTCTGTAACTCGTGATTTCTTTGCAGTTATTTCTTTGTACCTACATTTTTCTTTCCAACTTCTGTGATTGCCCTTTTTGGAGATGTCCATTCCTCTTCAACTCTTCTGGCCAGTATCTATAGCCTTAGAGAACTTCAAGTGTATCTCGTCACTCCTTAGTACTTCCACATCCCACTTCTTTGCGTATTGATTTTTTTCTGTCTATCTCTTTAACTTCAGCTTACTCTTCATCGCTACTACATTGCGATCTGAGTCTGTACCTGATCCTGCGTACGTTTTACAATTTTTAGCTGGTATAAACAGTCGACATACGGACGGACAAATTCACAAATTTTCGCATTGAGGTTGGTACGTAATCCAGACTCTTTTGGCTTCATAATGGAAGAAAGGTCTTTTACACACATGTGTTGATAGAAATATTGAAGCACTTTTGCAATATCATTATGGAGACGTGAAAACTCTACCTGAGGACAACGCTGTTCAGGGTCTTTACAGGTTTAATGTAAAAGGATTTGTCCTTAAAATGGGAATTGCACTGCAGATCAATAACTTACATCTGCACATACGTAGGGGTGGTTTATGCTGAAACGGTAAATGGTCTCTTAAACAGCTCGAAAGCAAACGTAAGACTAGCAGTATCCTCAAAACGTTTAGAAAACTATTCTCGTAATTCTTTCAATAACACAATGAATTTCTCAGATCTTGCGTTTTCTTTAATGTCAGTGACCGTAGGAAACTGCGTTTGTTAGAATTATTCCCTTCTAATAGGCGATTTTGTTTTTAAATGTATCTCCATGAAATCAGAAAGAAGTTGTTTCTCACCTTGGAATGCCTTACAGCTGGCAGTGACCAACGAAGCCGACGTAAAATATTTCTGTTGTCCATTCCGAACGCAATAATTTTCGTTCCTCCGCTGGTTTTTCCTTCAGAAGTTCAACAGCTGGTTCTATACCGAAAAATCGTTTCAGATAGTAATATATAAGGCCTCCATCTACTTCGTTCAGATTCATGGAAAACTGTTGCAACTGACAATAAAATAATATAAGAAACTTCAGAAATTTTACTATCAGTACCATCGATTTCTTCAAGTGCCCCATCTTGCAAATTTATCTCAAGGTACTTCTAGATGTACAGAACAATCAACTGCGTTTTTCGTACGTTGTACTTTCTCCTCTTTCATTGTCAACTAAATATTTAAATACTTTCTGCACCATACTGTGTTGTCGTTTCGTAGAAAATTTGCAGTAACGGTAGATTATAAAAGTGTATTATGGATATTTAGAGTCTTCACCCCTCTCATCTGTCATTACTAGTCATATTTTATGGCTTCCGACTTAACACTGTTAGATTGCGTCCATTTGTACAAACAGCCATTGGACCAGTAGATGCCTATCATATAGCGAAAAAACTATTTCTTCGGGGGGAGGGGGCACCAGTCTTCTGACTAGTTTGATGCGGCCCGCAAGGAATTCATCTCCTGTGCCAACCTCTTCATCCCATAGTAGCACTTGCAGCCTACGTTCTCAATTATTTGCTGTATATATTCCAGTCTCTGTCTTCCTCTAAAGTTTTTGCCCTCTACAGCGCCCTCTACTGCCATGGAAGTTATTCCCTGATGTCTTATCAGATGTCAGTATTTTCCACATACACTCCTGGAAATTGAAATAAGAACACCGTGAATTCATTGTCCCAGGAAGGGGAAACTTTATTGACACATTCCTGGGGTCAGATACATCACATGATCACACTGACAGAACCACAGGCACATAGACACAGGCAACAGAGCATGCACAATGTCGGCACTAGTACAGTGTATATCCACCTTTCGCAGCAATGCAGGCTGATATTCTCCCATGGAGACGATCGTAGAGATGCTGGATGTAGTCCTGTGGAACGGCTTGCCATGCCATTTCCACCTGGCGCCTCAGTTGGACCAGCGTTCGTGCTGGACGTGCAGACCGCGTGAGACGATGCTTCATCCAGTCCCAAACATGCTCAATGGGGGACAGATCCGGAGATCTTGCTGGTCAGGGTAGTTGACTTACACCTTCTAGAGCACGTTGGGTGGCACGGGATACATGCGGACGTGCATTGTCCTGTTGGAACAGCAAGTTCCCCTGCCGGTCTAGGAATGGTAGAACGATGGGTTCGATGACGGTTTGGATGTACCGTGCACTATTCAGTGTCCCCTCGACGATCACCAGTGGTGTACGGCCAGTGTAGGAGATCGCTCCCCACACCATGATGCCGGGTGTTGGCCCTGTGTGCCTCGGTCGTATGCAGTCCTGATTGTGGCGCTCACCTGCACGGCGCCAAACACGCATACGACCGTCATTGGCACCAAGGCAGAAGCGACTCTCATCGCTGAAGACGACACGTCTCCATTCGTCCCTCCATTCACGCCTGTCTCGACACCACTGGAGGCGGGCTGCACGATGTTGGGGCGTGAGCGGAAGACGGCCTAACGGTGTGCGGGACCGTAGCCCAGCTTCATGGAGACGGTTGCGAATGGTCCTCGCCGATACCGCAGGAGCAACAGTGTCCCTAATTTGCTGGGAAGTGGCGGTGCGGTCCCCTACGGCACTGCGTAGGATCCTACGGTCTTGGCGTGCATCCGTGCGTCGCTGCGGTCCGGTCCCAGGTCGACGGGCACGTGCACCTTCCGCCGACCACTGGCGACAACATCGATGTACTGTGGAGACCTCACGCCCCACGTGTTGAGCAATTCGGCGGTACGTCCACCCGGCCTCCCGCATGCCCACTATACGCCCTCGCTCAAAGTCCGTCAACTGCACATACGGTTCACGTCCACGCTGTCGCGGCATGCTACCAGTGTTAAAGACTGCGATGGAGCTCCGTATGCCACGGCAAACTGGCTGACACTGACGGCGGCGGTGCACAAATGCTGCGCAGCTAGTGCCATTCGACGGCCAACACCGCGGTTCCTGGTGTGTCCGCTGTGCCGTGCGTGTGATCATTGCTTGTACAGCCCTCTCGCAGTGTCCGGAGCAAGTATGGTGGGTCTGACACACCGGTGTCAATGTGTTCTTTTTTCCATTTCCAGGAGTGTATTTGATCCTTCTCCGATTCTGCGCAGAACCTCATTCCTTGCCTTATCAGTTCACCTAATTTTCAACAATGGTCTGTAGCACCACATCTCAAATGCTTCGATTCTCTTTTGTTCCGGTTTTCCCACAGTCTATGCTTCACTGCCATACAACACTGTACTCCAGACTTAAATTCTCAGCAACTACTTCCTCAAATTAAGGTCTATGATAGATACTAGCAGACTTCTATCGGCCATGAATGACCTTTTTGCCAGTGCTAGCCCGCTTTCGATGCCCTCCTTGCTCCGTCCGTCATTGGTTATTTTGCTGCTTAGGTACCGAACACCTTAACTTCATCTATTTCGTGACCATCAATCCTAATGTTAAGTTTCTCGTTGTTCTCATTTCTGCTACTTCTTATTACTTTTGTCTTTCTTCGATTTACTATCGATCCATATTCTGTACACATCAGATTGTTCATTCCATTCAGCAGATCATGTAATTCTTCACTTTCATTCAGGATAGCAATGTCAGCAGCGAATCGTATCATTGTTATCCTTTCACCTTGAATTTTAATTCCACTCTTTCTTTTGCTTCCACCACTGCTTCTTCGATACACAGAGTGAACAGTAGGGGCGAAAGACTACATCCCTGTCTTACACACTTCTTAATCCGAGCACTTCGTTCTTGTTCGTTCACTCTTATTATATCTTCTTGGCTCTTGTACATATTGTGTGTTACCCGTCTCTCCGTATAGTTTACCCCTGTTTTCCTCAGAATTTCGAGCACCTTTAACATTCTCAAATGCTTTTCCAGCCTGAAAAATCCTATGAAAGTGTTTTGCTTTTTCTTTAATCGTGCCTTCATTACCAGTCGCAACGACAGACTCGCCTCTCTGGTGCCTTTACAGGCACAGACAATACAGGCGTGATCAGTGCTTTTTGTGAATAACGCTGGATTTCTCGTCAGATGAAGTCCCATACCTGTTCGCATGGAGACAGATCTGGTGTACGAGCAGGCCAAGGCAATTCCGTAGAGCATGTATGGGTACAACAGCGGTAAATAGTGGAGCGTTATCCTCTTGTTGGAAAACATACTCCTGAATGCTGTTCATGAATGGCAGCACAGCAGGTCGAATCAACAGACAAAAATACAATTTTGAAGTCAGGACGTGTGAGATAACTATGAGAGTTCCCCTGCTGTCATATGAAACCGCACCCCGGATGATAGTTCCAGATATAAGACCTGTGTGTCTACTCAATAGATAGGTTGGGGGCAGGTCCTAAACTAGACTCCTAACCAACACACGACCATCACTGGCACCGAGGCAGATGCAGCTTTCGTCAGAAAATGCAATACACCTCCACGCTGTCCTCAACTGAGCTCTCGCTAAACGCTACTGAAGTCGCAAATCGTGGTGGTTTGTGGTCAGTGGAATGCATGCTACACGGTCTCTGGCTCGGAGCTGTGCTTTAAATAAGAGATTTGTAAAAGTTTGTTGTGTTACTGTAGTGCCAACTGCTGCAGACGCAGTCGATGCGACAGAGCCATACGCCGAACGTGTTAAATGAAAGGTCGCGCTACACCGGGTACGTCCGACAAGCCCTTTGGAAGTCCCGTTTTGTTGCGACCGTACATTCTTGTGACCACCGCTATTAACAGTCACGTGCTGTGGTTACATTCTTGCCAGGTCTTCCTGCAGTACCGCGGAAACAACGTCCAGCTCCTCGTAGCCCTTTTACACAATCTCGTGTTCAGGTGCTTACAAGGGAGTCTTCGGCGAATTAAAGGCATTCATCGCTAACATGAACTCATCTCATCCAGTTTCAATGGTTCAAATGGTTCAAATGGCTCTGAGCACTATGGGACTCAACTACTGTGGTCATAAGTCCCCTAGAACTTAGAACTACTTAAACCTAACTAACCTAAGGACAGCACACAACACCCAGCCATCACGAGGCAGAGAAAATCCCTGACCCCGCCGGGAATCGAACCCGGGAACCCGGGCGTGGGAAGCGAGAACGCTACCGCACGACCACGAGATGCGGGCCCAGTTTCAATGGCAAGTAACGCAAGCGATCGTTACAGCGTGTATTTACAACAAACATGACTTGCATCCTCATAGTGGCGCTACTAGTGCCACACTTAATGCGACAGGCGCGAAACTTGAACAGATATTTCAGGCATAGAAAAACGCCTACTAACTTTCCTTTATGTCGCTGACCTCCTTCTTGGCGTTGCGATTTTTTTTCCGTCAGTGTAGATTAACAGAAACAAATTGAACAGCATCACATTCAAACAATAACGTAAAGTCTATTGCGCAAGTACGTGACTGGGCTGTTGGCCTGAGTGCAAGTAGAGGGCAACCTTTTTCCGCGTGGCTCTTTGAGGGAGAAGGTGGCGGGACCATCACCCCGACTACCTGTTACCGCCGAGAAATATCCCCAGTATTCATTTGATAGAAGTATGTGTGGACATGGGGCCCCCTTGGAGGACTGAAACGAGTAAACATCCCACATTTGAGATTTAGCCTGTAACCTCCAGAGAGAGGATCTAGTGCCCTAACTGCTACCCAACTATGACCAAAACTTTAATCAATAGTCCATAACATTAAACCAGCGACACAAATGTGTAGCTGCCAAATACTCCATAATAACCCCCGCCAAACCTGCCAAAATATGACTCACGACCCTCCCTCATAATATGCGACAGTGTATCCTCTCCTACCACCCACCTTCTTCACCTACCTCCTGCATACATCAAGAGACTAAAATTCCACCGGCCGAAGTGGCCGAGCGGTTCTAGGCGCTACAGTCTGGAACCGCGCGACCGCTACGGTCGCAGTTTCGAATCCTGCCTCGGGCATGGATGTGTGTGATGTCCTTAGATTAGTTAGGTTTAAGTAGTTCTAAGTTCTAGGGGACTAATGACCTCAGAAGTTAAGTCCCACAGCGCTCAGAGCCATTTGAACCAAATAAAATTTCTCAGAGAAAGAATATTACAGAGAAAATGGCTTAGAAATAGTCTAAGGAAATTAAAACTAGTTGTAAATCAATGCACCATCCTCTGCAGAGTGAAATTTCATTCTTGATAATGAGAGACGTTTCTGCACAGTCCAGTCACGTTAATGCTATCACCGCCTATTCTTGACGCCAACGTGCAATAACCACTTACAGATAGCAGGTGGCAGCACCGACAGTATAGCGTATATAAAGTGTGTCGGGGTGATGCGGAAAAGGGTGCCGTCGTTAATGTAATGCGTAAACGGAGCGATTTACCTGACGTACAAAAGACTATGACCATTGGCTTTCTGGCCAGGGGTGGAATATTTTCGAAACTGAATTTTGTAAACTTTTCGTGTGCCACCGTGGTTAAAGTATATCGTGCTTGGTAAAATGGCGCTATACGCAATTGGTGCCGGGGCAACTGTGGTGCACTACAGGCCGTAGGTGACAGGAGTGAACAGTGGCTGTGGAGTTGTATACGGGCGAATAGACTTGTAACTGACCGCCCAGATGAACCAAGGGGCTACCAACAGTATCTCCTCAAAGACCATTCAGAGACCGCTGCTGTGTATGAGGAGGAGGATGTTGAGAAGATTCGAGTTTAACAGCGAGGCCAAACAGACAGAGCAGAAGCTCTGATTACGGGAGGATGGGGAAATCGGTTGTACAAATTACCTGTAGCGAATTAGTGACATCACAGAAAAGCTACATCTGGATGGCCAGATGGCGATTTGTACCGTCATCCTCCCGAATACGAGTCTAGTGTGCGAACCATTGCACCACCTCACCCGGTGTTGCTGCATATAGACATCTGAAGCAGGTGCCTCGTTCATGCACCCTGGCGTTCATGGGCGATTGAAGGTGGATTTTTCAGTCCAGTGCCGCAACTGGACGTTCGATGAATGCCGACAGGTGGAATCTGCAAATGACAGACGGCCGTTGGCGTCTGTCAGCAAACCTCCTACAACAGATGCCGGAAGGATCCAGGCAGGAGGAGTGAGCGTTATGGTCTATGTCAGGGAATACACTCCTGGAAATTGAAATAAGAACACCGTGAATTCATTGTCCCAGGAAGGGGAAACTTTATTGACACATTCCTGGGGTCAGATACATCACATGATCACACTGACAGAACCACAGGCACATAGACACAGGCAACAGAGCATGCACAATGTCGGCACTAGTACAGTGTATATCCACCTTTCGCAGCAATGCAGGCTGCTATTCTCCCATGGAGACGATCGTAGAGATGCTGGATGTAGTCCTGTGGAACGGCTTGCCATGCCATTTCCACCTGGCGCCTCAGTTGGACCAGCGTTCGTGCTGGACGTGCAGACCGCGTGAGACGACGCTTCATCCAGTCCCAAACATGCTCAATGGGGGACAGATCCGGAGATCTTGCTGGCCAGGGTAGTTGCCTTACACCTTCTAGAGCACGTTGGGTGGCACGGGATACATGCGGACGTGCATTGTCCTGTTGGAACAGCAAGTTCCCTTGCCGGTCTAGGAATGGTAGAACGATGGGTTCGATGACGGTTTGGATGTACCGTGCACTATTCAGTGTCCCCTCGACGATCACCAGTGGTGTACGGCCAGTGTAGGAGATCGCTCCCCACACCATGATGCCGGGTGTTGGCCCTGTGTGCCTCGGTCGTATGCAGTCCTGATTGTGGCGCTCACCTGCACGGCGCCAAACACGCATACGACCATCATTGGCACCAAGGCAGAAGCGACTCTCATCGCTGAAGACGACACGTCTCCATTCGTCCCTCCATTCACGCCTGTCGCGACACCACTGGAGGCGGGCTGCACGATGTTGGGGCGTGAGCGGAAGACGGCCTAACGGTGTGCGGGACCGTAGCCCAGCTTCATGGAGACGGTTGCGAATGGTCCTCGCCGATACCCCAGGAGCAACAGTGTCCCTAATTTGCTGGGAAGTGGCGGTGCGGTCCCCTACGGCACTGCGTAGGATGCTACGGTCTTGGCGTGCATCCGTGCGTCGCTGCGGTCCGGTCCCAGGTCGACGGGCACGTGCACCTTCCGCCGACCACTGGCGACAACATCGATGTACTGTGGAGACCTCACGCCCCACGTGTTGAGCAATTCGGCGGTACGTCCACCCGGCCTCCCGCATGCCCACTATACACCCTCGCTCAAAGTCCGTCAACTGCACATACGGTTCACGTCCACGCTGTCGCGGCATGCTACCAGTGTTAAAGACTGCGATGGAGCTCCGTATGCCACGGCAAACTGGCTGACACTGACGGCGGCGGTGCACAAATGCTGCGCAGCTAGCGCCATTCGACGGCCAACACCGCGGTTCCTGGTGTGTCCGCTGTGCCGTGCGTGTGATCATTGCTTGTACAGCCCTCTCGCAGTGTCCGGAGCAAGTATGGTGGGTCTGACACACCGGTGTCAATGTGTTCTTTTTTCCATTTCCAGGAGTGTATTTCCGTGACACTCCCAGGGTGATCTCATCATTCTGGAAGAGACAAAGGATCAACGCATGTACGTATGCATCTATCTTTAGGGACCATGTCCACCCCTACATGCTGTTTGAGTTTCCTCGACACATCCACCAGCAGGACAACGCAATTTGTCACACAGCTTTCAGTGTACGGGTGTGGTTTGAAGGGCAGTAGGATGAGTTTACCATACTCCCTTGGCCATCAAACTCACCGAATTTAAAAACAATAGAGAATCTGTGGGGCCATCTCGATCAAGCTGTTCGTGCCACGGATTCTCAGTCAAGAAACCTAGCGCAATCTGCCACAGCACTGGAGACGGCATGCCCTCTAGGACGTCGCTGACACTTTTCCTGCATGTTTCTCTGCAGTCCATGCAACAGAAGGTGGTTATTGAGGCTTTTCAGAGGTGATGACATTAATGCGACTGGGCACTATAGTAAGTAAACTTAAATAATGATTTCATTACGGTATCCTATCTCAAAAAGGAAGAAATGTTACACTACTTTTATAGCAAAACCATGCCACGCAGTGTTTAATTTACAGTTTGACGTGTGATTGTTATTGTTATCATTGGCATAAAAACTCCTATGAGATAACGAAAATTCGGCAGAGTGCACGTACAATAACGTGGTCAGTAAATGCACAATCAACGGGGCACAAGTGGAGAGAGCAGTAGTGACAGCGGTTATGGGCAGGTGCTGTATTGGAAATGGCAAGTGCTGGAGGGAAAGTGCCTTTATAAGCTGAGTCCTACACTCACATCTTTTATAAACATCAAGTGGAGTAACTTCACATCCATACTTGCACAAGGACCATTCAATACCGTCTGTCATCTCTTCTTTGGTTAGCGTCTAAGGAGAATTTCGCTGAACCAGAATTCCGCTAAAAATGCAATAAAAGTAGCAGTTTATTTTAGCCTGGCTTCTTAACCATTCGTTACTTTCAGAGAAGCGTATGAGTGGCGAGTATTGAATAAAACCTACATTTCTCTTGTTACCATGTTAAAATTTGCTTCTCTTGCCAAAACACAGCTGAAATTACATATTGTCACCTCACTAACATGTCGTACAGATGCAACTGCGAGAGAATGCTGAAGAGTGGCTTGTTAAGTGAGGAACTGAGGAAGATTAAGGTCAATAGCTTATGAAAAACCACATCCTCTGTACAAAATAAATATATAATGTCTTCACTTATGTTGTTGCTAAACCCACAGCATTCCTCCTTCCACCAGCTATGGATGGCCGTTAAAAACTATATTGTTTCATTAAAAAAATCTGTAGATAATGGAATAACATGGTAGATAAAGAAGTTTTCCATAATAACCATATGGAAAAATACTCTGCTCTTTGCGAGCTATCATCTGCCAAAACTCATTTCGACATCTAAAACCGTTTATGAAATATGAGGAGTGTTGTGGATATTTCAGTCTGGCTTCATTGTCGGTGCACGTGATAGCAAATGAGTGTACTACGTTTAACCAATTTTCTCGAGACTGGTGATAGAAAATGTTCAAATGTGTTTGAATTCCTAGGCGACCAAACAGCTTAGGTCATTGTTCCCTAGACTTACACACTATGTAAGGTGGTGTGGTCTTCTGACCTTCATTTCTTACATATTCCGTCCTCACAATCATATTCTGCACATCAAGGCGCTTCATTTGAACCCAAACTCGATAAGGTAGAGTCAATTTTGTATGAATTCATGTACGTGATATGCAAATCTAATAAGTAAATTGCAAGTGTGCACCGAGGTTGAAAATTGTCGAGGCTGGCGTACACAGCATGACGGCCACACGAATTTTTGTTCTAAAGAGGAAACCAGCCCACTGGGAAGACCTCCCTTCAGAGGGCTGGGTCAACAACATACCTACTTCGGCCGAAGAGACCACCCAGAGAGAAGTCAGCTTTTGCCAGAGCAAAGGGATAATGACCCCTGTGTTCGACTTAAAAGCAAATTCCGCTACATTGTGTGGGAGCGCCCAGAAGACGCATTTTTTCACGGACCGACTGTGTAGTTACATAGTTCTCACAGGAGGACAGCATATGCCTAAACGGAGATGCTTCAGATTTGTGCATTGGTCGACTCAAACAAAATGTCATTCTCCCGTTTAAAAGAGCAACGCTGATTGGCAGAATATTTCTGATTCAAACAGCCAGAGGAGTGGTGGAAGACAGCGAATGATATACCCTTGCAACTTTTCCAGAAAAAGGAGCTGTTGCGTTGTCGCTCTTGGAGTGGGACAAGAGCAAATGCGATCGTACGTGTACACAAAGAGTGAGGAACAAAGTCTCTCCTCAGTACTTCACTGGGAGAGCACCTCTGTCGTTAGCGACTTGGAGCGACATTTTATATTGAGTCACTCGCGATTAAGCATTGTTCAATGTGTTGGCCACCACACTTATTGTTCGGTGTGAACATGGACAGAGTACTGGTTAAACGACTGCGAGCCAGTACTGAGTGGCATCGTGGTGGACTGGTTATCTGACCGGTGTACCACACGAATAGTTAGACTAGGGGCGGACAGGAGTCCTTGACTTCATCAAGATGTAGGGAGAGTTTGATTGGCGAAGGTCAATCCAGATAGAAAGAGATAGTCGTGTTATTTGTCAGCAGCGAGCGACACAGGCAGCAGTCGTCGCAGCTCACGGTATTGTGCACTACAGCATATGCGAGCCCCATCTGTCCTCCATAACACTACAATCCATCACATTTCTCACGTGACAGCCTTGACCGTACCTAGAAAAGTTATTCAAGTTGTGTAGATGAGGCTCTCAGACATTCTGCCGAGTAAATAACATTCTTAAAGAAAAGGGAGAAAAGAACCTTTCCATACTATGTAAAAATAATAGCATTCCTATCCATAAGAGGCAATCTACTGTCCCGAAAAGAACCCAGAATTTATTAATTTTTTTATAAGATAAAGTTTCACTTGATTTCTCAGAATTTATTTGTGTTAAATAATATTTTTCGTTCCTTTAATGTTTTTCTAACACTAACTAGCAATACTCCCATATCCAAGTATCCCACTAGTTACGTAAGAATATATAGAATATTTTTGTGTCTTTTCCTTACAGTAGACGACTCCAGAAGATATTTGTTGTTGAAAGTTTTTCAAGCAGTTCTTGTTGGTACATTAGGAGCGTCTGTATGACTTCTGTAGGAGTGTGAGGTGGAAATTGTTTCTTGCAGGAGCCAAAGGGTACTTGTTGGATCAATCCATTGTGCAACTTGACAAAATAAAACCTACACACTCACAACTACTTAAACTAACTTACGCTAAGAACAACAGACACACCCATGCCCGATGCAGGAAACGAACCTCAGGCGGGAGAAGCCGATCAATCCGTGATATGACGCCTCAAACCACGCGGCCACTTCGCACAGCAGTGATAGCTAACATAATGAAGTATGCTTTAGATTTGGGTGGATGTCTCTAAGTATCATATGCAGCAGCGTATTACGTAACATTCACCAAACACAAAATCATAGCAAACCCTATTTTTCAATGCAAACTTTTTAGAATTTCTGGCAGCGTCTTACTTCGTTGCAAATATAGTGATAACTATGGCCATTAATGAAATGATGGGCTCGTCATTATGAAGCTGACATATAAAGCTGTAAGTAACGCAGAAATGAATTTCTTTTACCAGACAGTCCCTGCAATTCGTTAAGAAAGACTGCAGGGCGTGCACCTCGATTCTGCAATCGGAGATTGTCACTGACGGCCGAAAGCGGGTAAACGATGTTGGCTTCCGCTTCCTAACAAACGAATGAAGTCGCAAAGCGCTGTGGACGGAAATTGGTCATTGCGCATCAGCCACTGTACCCTGCTTGGCCTCTAGTTCGACGGCCCGTAGCGGTGGTGGAGCGAACGGATTTGTGTGCGAGCTGTCGGTAGGCCACGCCGGAGGGAGAGAGACTGCGTAATTAGGAGCCGAATTCAGCGGCGGTTGATAAAGCAGGCCTGAGGCAATTACGGCGGCTGAGGCGAGGAGGCGCATCGTCTTGCGACGTCTCCACGGCTCCCATTCCGTTCCTCACAATGTCCCGCCTTGTTCAACGTGCACAGCTCGTCCATTTAACATACGATACCTAACCACAAGTGTACCACACCTCAAAAAATGACCTTCTACACCTACACCAGGTTCTATGAACACAATCATGATGGGAAGAAGACAGTCCATCGTCAGAGACCAGCCCATCTGGCTGCCTCTGTATCAGTAGCAGCAGTAGTTTTTCTGATACAGAGTAATTTAGTTTAGTTTGCATATTTTCATGTACTTTTCGTAAGAAGTGTAGCTGTGTATTTTACTTCGTAGACTAGCATTTAGTAAATTATTATAAGTTTCCGTTTTCTCGTTAATCTTAGTGCATAGCCTTGTATGAGGAGGATTCGTTGTGTAATTTTCCACCGTCAGAAGCGCCTCGCCACTTCTCTACGTTTAAACCTCATCTCTTTAAAGTCAGTACCGTCATTAGACTGTTTTTCTTTTTAACGCAGTGTTACATTTTCAGTATCATGATCTCGGCTTCAAAGTACCATTATCAAGTGTTTTATGAAAGCATATTAGACAATAACAGTGAAATACATAACAAGTGTTATAAAAAAAAGTGATAAAAGAAATTTAAATCTCATGTTGGCACACAGCATACAGTTTACATCTGTACTCAAGAATTTGCGTATTTCTTTCCTGCAGTAGCTACTAGGTAAACTGAGTTTCTAGTAAAAAGAAACTGTTGATACATCTGTTTGTAGTAGAGAAATCTATATCTGTTTTAAGACCATGTAGATCTTATTGTTTTAATTTCTAGTGAGAACGCTGCAGAACTGATTTCACTATTTGTTTCTTATCATCGTTATATTTTGCGTAGATTCCAAAATCACAAGGGAACATCTCTATCGCCCCCCCTCCCCCTCCCACCAAAATAAGCAGATTTAGTGGTAATATAGCCCACAGGAGGGCCCGTCAAAAACTCAACGCAAATTAAGCATGAAAACAGGAAGAAGGTAAACTGAGCTATGAAAAAAAAGGCAAAACAGAAACAATGACCTATCCAAGCTTAACAAGCGCAGCACTGAATAGAGTTCGAGAGCCACGACGTGCTGGTTAAGTGATCGCGGTGTTGGACTCCGATGAGTGTGAGCCGGGTTTTTAACCCCGTCGCACCATTTCTTTTATTTATTTATTTATCCCAAAACTATCATGAACTGTCCTCGCGGTGATTGAAATGTTTGTTCTCTTTCTGTAGCCCTGACAGGTGTCATATCATTCATTGGTTATAGAATATAAGCCATGTGGTAAGAATACATTACCGTCGTAAGTAAATGTGATGAATAGTGAGAGCAGGCGTCTCATAGAAATGAAAACAACAAATAAACGATACGAATTGTGGTACAACAAAGGAATTCAAGAGTCAAAACTTCCAAAAACGTAACGCAACTTCAGACACGTTAAAAAAAATAAGTTTTGACAAAGAACAGAGAAACTGTGTGATTGTGAAACTGTTGCGTTCCTTTATTGCACCTTATGTGACAAACTATTATGTTACATCGTATCCTTGGGAGTGATCATAGTCATACGAACACCTAACTCAGGCGAGGAGGCGTATTTCACTCACTCAACAGGCGTACAAATTAGGTCCTATCAAATGACACATGTATTGTCACCCGTGCCGTTTATAACACACCAGACGTGTCTTCCGGTGGAGGGTTCGGTTGACTCGTCACCTTGTCATCAAAGGTTTGCGCTCCCCATTCGAAAGCCACTTCCTTTCGGCTGCTAATAGAGTAGTTGTGCAGAATCTAGTTTCGTTATAGTTCCCTTCGATAAACCTTTCAGTTGCAAACGGACGCTACACCACAGCACAGACACAAATCTGAATACAGCGAACTGCATTTAAAATAAAATGAATGCCATGAGGGAGCTTGCTCAATGTTACATCTGTTGATCTTGGACTGTTCACTGTTCCTATTTTGCTTTTTTTTCCACAGTTCAGTACACCTTCTTCCTGTTTTCATGCTTGATCTGTGTTCATTTTCTGACCAGCTGTCCACTGTGCCCTCTTACCACAAACTCTGAAGGATGTGCGATGGGTTGGTTGGTTGACTGGGGTTGAAGGGACCAAACAGCAAGGTCATCAGTCCCTTGTTTCAAAGGTGGTCCATTCGGACGGGTTTACATCTCATAAGAGTCATAACGATAAAAGGCAAAAGGCCAAAAAACGTAAAAGTGCAGTCGTGTTGTCAATGGTGAAAACAAAAGGAGGGAAGTCAGCAAGTGGGCAACCCCACGGCTTTGCTAGAGGCAGGAAATATCCCACCTCTGATGCATTACACGCAGGACCACCTGCTATTCAAAAGCGTTCAACCGCTAGAATGTAAAAGTGCGTATTGTAAAAGAAAACTAACCAAATCTAAAAAGCGATAAAAACATAGTGAAAGCGGGAAAAAAGAGGATCTTGGCCACGGAGGGGAGTCAGGAATCTCCAAACACCACCCTGCCACTACTCCAAAGGGTGATTAAAAAACTTAGAACTGAAAATATTAGCCACTTTCATGGAGGGAACTGAAAACCAGTTCAACCATCCAGGAATCGTCTGCCAATATTAAAGGTAAAGTGCGGGGAAGTTCGTACTTAATATGCAGAGCCAAAAGAAGGGGTCATTCCACTAAAATGTGGGCTACTGACTGGAAGGCCCCACAACCACAAATTGGGGGTGGCTCATTACGCAAAAGAAAACCATGGGTCAGCCTGGTAAGGCAGAAAGAAGAACGCCACGGGACAGGTGTCACCTTAATCGCACGAAGTTTATTAAACAGGGAGGTAGCGTCCCAAGAGTTGGCCCATGATAGAGCGAAGTGGGATTTGATATGAAACCGTAAATCCGCTGCAGGAGGGGTTACAGGGTAGGGGAGAGGGGGTAAGTGACTGCTCCCCCATCCAAACGATCTGCAAGCTCACTACCTGAGATACCCACATGGCCAGGATCCAAAGGAAGTCAATGGAATAAGCAGCATGGTGAAGATCAGCGAGACGGTCATGGATGGACGAGACAAAGGCATTGTGGGAAAAACACCGGACAATAGCCTGACGGACCCTTATTGCGCCTGTACATAACAAAACGCGGTTGAGTTGGGACTGTTTAATAAAGGTTAGGGCCTGGGAAATTGCCATCAATTACGCAGTAAACACCCCACATGCAGTTGGCAGGAGATGATTTTCCACGACAACAGAGGGCGTGAAGGCATATCCCAAATGATTAACAGATTTAGAGCCATTGGTGTAAAGAAACAACAGCATCCAGAAACTCCCATAAAGTTCGGCGGAAAAAACAACGAAACACCATCGGGGGAACAGAATCTTTCGGACCTCGGCGGAGATCCATCCGAACCCGGAGCCGAGGAACTAACCAAGGGGGGGGGGGGGGGTGTTGTTAGGGAGGGAACGTGGGAGACAAGACAAAGGAGGAAGCTGAATATCACGGCGAAGAGACACAAAGTAGAGCCCAACCAGTAAACCCGCCCGAGGGCGGGAATCAGGTGGGCGACGTCCTTGGTCTGGGAACAGGATAGAATAGGAAGTATGAGTGGGAGAGGAACGGACAGCGATTGCCTAAGAAACCAGAAGCTGGGACCGCCGAACAGGAAGATGGGGTGGGGGATCGCAGCTTCAACCAGAAGACTATCAACAGGGCTAATAAGGAAGGCACCAGTAGCCAAATGGATACCACGATGGTGGACCGGATCCAGTAGGTGCAGTGTGGAAGGAGCAGCCGAACAATAAACGTGACAACCATAGTCCAAACGAGACAGCACTAAAAATGGCTCTGAGCACTATGGGACTTAACATCTGTGGTCATCAGTCCCCCAGAACTTAGAACTACTCAAACCTGTCTAACTTAAAGACATCACACACTTCCATGCCATAGGCAGGATTCGAACCTGCGACCATAGTCGCGCGGTTCCGGACTGAGCGCCCAGAACTGCTCGGCCACCATGGCCAGCACAGCACTAAAGCCCAATAAAGGCGGAGAAGAGTGGAACGATCTGCATTCCAAGAGGTGTGGGCAAGGAAGCGAAGGACACTGAGTTTACGGAAACATCCTATTTTCAGATGTCTGATATGAGGCATCCAATTGAGCTTGTTGTCGAAAAGAAGATCCAGGAAACGAAACTGGACCACAGGTAATCGTTGTGCATCGAGGTAGAGCTCCAGATTGGGATGGACCGTAGTACAGCGACAGTGCAGAGGCACTCCATATAGCACCCAGGAGCTGCCACTCTGCAGAGGCTATCGAAGAGGAACTAACCCAAATGCAGTAATCATCCACATACAGAGCAGGGGTGTCAATGTCAAGGACTGACAGAGGCCACAAGTCTATCTATAGCAATGAGGGAAAGAAGTACACTCAATACGGAACCCTGTGGGATACCATTCTCCTGGGTCCATGGAGAACTAAAAACAGAACCAACCCGAACCCTGAATGACCGATGGAACAGGGAACGGCGGATAAAATCGAGATTAGGCTCCAAGACACCACTCATGAAGCTTGAGATATGATGGCGCCAAGCCGTGTCATAGTCCTTGCAAAGGTCGAAAAATACTGCAACCAGTGGCAACGCTGGGAAAAAGCCTGACGAACTGCGGATTCCAAGCGAAGTAAATGATCGATCGGAAACTGTCCCTCTCGGAAGCCACACTGATAAGGGGACAAGAAATCCCGAGATTCGAGGACCCAACTGAGCCAATGGGCTACCATCTGTTCAAGTAACTTCCAAAACAACGTTTGTCAGACTAATTGTCCGATAGCTTTCGACAAACAGGGGGTTCTTACCAGGCTTAGGGTTGGGAACCACGATGCTATCACTCCATTGAGAAGGGAAGTCACCCTGGAGCCAAATATGGTTAAGCGCCCGGAGAAGATGTCGTTGTGAACCACTGAGATGTTGAAGCAATTAGTTATGAATGGAGTTTGGAACAGGCGCTGTATCATGAGAAGAAGAAAGTGCGGAAAGAAATTCCCATTCAGTAAAAGGTTCGTTGTAAGATTCTGACTGGCAAGGGGTAAAACATAAGGCGGGAGCTTCGGCCCGCTGTTTCTGGTGAAGGAAAGCAGCTGGCAAGAAGGTTGATGCTGATGCTGTTGCAAAATGGGTCGCAAGATGTTCTGCGAGAATGCAAAGGCCTCCGGGAGGCAAGGCCCGGGAGGTTAGACTGCCAATGGCAACCTTGGAGAGAGCGAAGTGTAGCCCATACCCGTGACAGAGGGACAGTAGAACCGATGGAAGAAACAAACCATTCCCAACACACACGTTTGCTCCATTTGATTAAGTAACGGGCCTTGGCACAAAGGCATATAAAGATAATAAGTTTAGCAGCGAGTGGGTGCCTCTTAGGGTCTCAACGACGACCACGGGTGGCAATGGAAATGGCCGTGATACGCCCGCTAAACCCGCAGGGCAGAAGAGGTAATTAGGATTGTGGAAAGGGCCAAATACAGTGGCGATCAGTTTTATTTCAAAATTGTAATTTATTGTAATTTAATAACACATTTAAACCAAAACAGCATATAGCCGAACCTTTACAACTATGATTTTCAAAAGGCCTCCAAACAAGAAATCTTCAAATCAACAAGATTTATTTCAAGTGACACGCAGTTAAAATTGCAGATGAAATTATATATATATATATATATATATATATATATATATATATATATATATATATATATATATATATATATATATCACAGCTAAGCTGAAAGCCTCAAGGCAAAATTGGATAGAACAAACATAAACAAGGCTAAAATCCACAATTAAATTTCAAAATTTTAAAATATATTACCATAATCTTTTTAAGGCAGAGGGCCATCATGTTTTCCCTTATGGGAAAATTTTAAGAATAAGGCCGTATGCGGTAGAAGGCCCACAGTTGATTTTCCAAAAATTCAAAAATACCTTAAACCTTTAAGTTTTAAGTGGCTGACAGCGCACTAAATGAAAAGATAGAACAACAACAGTAACTTCCAGCAAAATATCCACTTACCAGAATTCAAATTTACTTATACGGGCTGAAGGCCCTTGATTTACATAAAAAACAATAATTTTTTTGAAAAGCATTGGCTATATTTGATTACCGACAGACCATTAAACACCCATGAAAAGGACAGCATAGACAACGGCACTCAGACGCCTCCAGGGAGGGATGGGGGGGGGGGGGGGGGGGCTGCCCTCAAAACTTTAACGTTCATGTAGGTGAGACAGATGGTAGGCACAACTACACTTGATCCATCGGTAACCCAACCAAGAGACAGCCACGGACTGACCGACCAAACGACTTGCTAGCCACCAATCGGTACATGAACTCAAGGACAAAACTGTTACGGACGTGATTATTCACAGTGAAATAAGTATTAAGCTGTCAAAACTACACTCCGTGTTGGACAGCGACAACAGGTGAGGAAAGGACACTGCCTGAATTTACGTTAGTGGCCAGGGCAGGTAACCGCAACTCTAACGGCCACAAGACAGCAAATTCCACTGGTGCACTTGAATTCTAGTGGATCATTGTAGTTACTTCCACCACACAGCTACTCGATTTCATCACTACAAACACTCGGTGTTGCTCACAGGTAAATTTCCCCAACAGCGAATCACCGAAACGAACGACGTAACATGAACGGACGTGACATGGGTACTTAAGACTCCACTCAACTTTAACGTCCTGGGACGGTGAGCCACAAATTTCGTAACGACCAGACAGCTCCATACACGCTTCGACACTTCGCAAGGACCGCCAGCAGACCCATCCAACTGCGCCGCATGGAGATATCCTTCCTTGTCCGCACCAACCGACCGACAGAATCCCGACGACATCTAAAATTGACGCCAACTACACACACAACCTGGCAGACACTTCCACGAGGAACTGAACGATACCCAACGGTAACTAAGCATGCACGAAGACAAATCTGGAGTCGATGCACACACACACACACACACAGCCGAATCATGAACAATCGGCGGGCCAAAACACGTCGACGATCCTCCAAGACCGTGGCCCGGCTCAAGTGATGTGTGGTGGCAATGGTCAGGCGAGCCATGTCGATGCAGACCTCACTGCTCCAACTCGACTGCACTAGTGCCGCATTGCAACTCCCCGACTGGCAGGTCCGGACTGTGCTCGAGACAAGTTCCAGCTGACTGGCAGACATGAACTTGCGTCCCGAGCTGGCTTACGACATACAACGACCAGGAAGTAATAGCAGTTGAGCAAAGATACTACAAGAGGGGATATATTGATACACACTGCTAGTGCCAATCATGGTCAGGCAAAGCAGCAACCCAGTGACTCCAGTAATTTAAATTAACGTAGCGACGTGGAAGTACGTTAAAACAGGGTGTAAAATACATGATGGTGGGAACACGAGCCACGCACGGCTCAGACTGTACTCCACCACGGGACCTGCCGGCGGTGAAATTGTACAGATTAACGTGGGATAGCAAGGCTAGCAGCGCAAACAATCGCATCAGGCACGTCACGTAGGACGTCATCAATACAACCCAACAAAGATGGAGAAAAAACGACATGTGCAGTATATAGAGTCCAACCGGCGCATTCGAAAAACCAACAAGGTAACCTGTGCATCGGGGAGCGGGAAGGGCACTGAAATGGGTAGGGGAGCCATCATTAAGAAGGCACAAGTTGTGGTCTACAAGAAACTGGTCTATGAGAAGACCCCGACCAGATGGAAATGCTCTGCCCCACAAGGGATGATGAGCATTAAAGGTAGGAGGAAGTTGCTGAAGAAGGGCAGTTCAGGCAGCAGTAAGGGTCATATCAGGATGGAGATAAAGATTGCAAACTGTGGCCCCAGAGTCCAGGTGGGCCCTAAGAGCAACCGCTTCCAATGTAGTTTCAAGAGGTATCCACATGCTAGCATCGTCAGTACGAACCAACGTACAAACGCCACCAGAGGCCCACAGGGGGCCGACCCGATTTGGACAGAAAGCACGAAACCCACACAGAGTCGGTGAGCGATCATCTGTAAAATGAGATTCCTGTAGAGCCACACAAACTGAAGAGTAAAACGAAATAAGGGATTTCAACTCCGGAAGGTGACGGTAATATCCATTAAAATTCCATTGGATAGTCACAGAACGATGATTCAAATGGGGGGTGAACAGGTTAAAGCTAGTCATGCCACCAGGTCACTATCTGTCACCAACAAGGAGGGGGCGATATCCATGAACAGCAGGTCAGAGTCAGGTTGCGAAGGTGGCGACAGGACCTCTGGCGACACCAGAGGCTTATTGTCCTGGGACTCGTGTTTCTTCTTCTTTTCTGTTTGAGATCGAGGAGGGCTGTGGTGCAAAAAGGAGCCAGCTGCAGCAAGATCTGGAACAGAAAAAGAGAGGGCGACCTTGGGGCCCACAGACTGTGGTTCTCATGGTTGTCTTGTGGCAGCAGACCTTTGGTTTGGAAGGTACACGGAAGGGGGAGGAGGTGCCAGGAGGGCGCCTTTGACCAGCAGACGGTGGAACACTTCCCCAGCTGGGGTGAGGGAGCGGCACCTGGAGAGGAGGGTGTGCGAACTACAGGGCAGAGTGGAGAGGGGTTTAGGACTGGAATAAGGAGGGGGGAGGAAGGGGTGAAGATTTAACTAAAGCATAGCTAGGTTAGACGATCAAGGGACTTATACTCCTTTATCTTCTTTTCCTTCTTATAAGCTGGGCAATCTGGTGAACGTGGAGAATAGTCATCATGACAATTAACACACACAGGAGGGGGACAAAGGAAACCCCCTCATGGAATGGACGTCCACAGTCACCACAGAGAGGGGTCTGCAAACAGTGGGAAGACATGTGGCCAAAACCCAAGCACATAAAACATCTCATAGGTGGTGGGATGTACGGCTTCAAGTCACATCGATAAACCATAATATTGACTTCTCAAAGAGGGTTTCCCCTTCAAAGGCCAGAATAAAGGCACCAGTATCAATGTGATTGTCCTTTGGGCCCTTCTCAACACGCCAGACCAAATGAACACCCTGTCGTCCTAGATCGTTCCTAAATTCCTCATCAGTTTGAAGGATGAGGACCCTGTGGAAAATTACACCTTGAACGATATTCAAAGACTGGTGGGGGTTAATGGACACAGGAATTGTGCCAAGATGGTCGCAGGAACGAAAGGCCACAGACTGGACAGCTGAAGCAGGTTTGTTCAACAACGAACCAGACTGCATCTTGCTCAGAGTGTCCAATTCGCCAAACTTGTCTTCAGTGTGTTCCACAAAAAATAAAGGTTTGGTATTGGTGAAAGTATCCGCATCAGTCTTGGTGCAAACCACATAGCAGGGCAAAGGTTTCGCCCCTAGCTGACGAGCCTGACCCTCCTCCCAGAGATAGCCATGGAAGGGAAGGCCAAAAGGGGAGAAGAAGCAGCACTAAAATAATTTCCATTCAAAGAAACGGCCATAGAAGAATGGCCAGAGTTATGGACCCGTATGCACGTTTCATTTACATAGCATCCGCCCTGATACCGCCACTCTGATCAGGGGCTCTCCCCATGGGTGCCACCCAGCCACAGCAGGGGTGTCTCGCATGGCGGTCATTGCCGGGAGTTCTGATGCTCCAGGATGACAAGCAACTACTTCTAGGCTTACATGAGGTGGTCACAGCCCAGGTATCCCTGTGGTTTCAGGGTCCTCAATCCAAAAGGGTACATAGCGACGCCACTACATGGGCTGGCTACTGTGCTGGCTATGTACCCTAGCATCAGACAACAATGCGAAGGAAAAGATGGAAGGAACTAGGAGGGCACATGCCGAAGACACTAGGTAAGGTACTCTTCCCCAAATGGCTCACACTATAGAATAGAAATTTACTAATGGAGGTCAAACCCCAGAGGGGGACCAGAGAATGCCAAAACGATGATGTAATTACTCAACAAAACCAAATCGCAAAGCCAACAGAACCAGTAGGATAGCGGGGCCAACATAGACAAGGACACCAAGAAAGGGAGAGTAGAGGGCGGACGGGAGGGAGCAAGGAATGGAAAGGAGAGGAAGGGAACATAAATGCTGCCCGGAAAAGAAGGAACGCTGCAATTGCTCGGGGCGCCGTGCTCGCCACGCACGTACTCACAAAAGTACAGTGAGCCCATTGGGCGGGCCCGTAGTTTGAGTAAAACCTTTTACGCAACTGATTATCGCAATAAAAAGTTCTATAATTAAAAAGGCGAGTAAATTGTCTGAAATCGTAAAAGCACAACTGACAACCAAGGCATCAAGATCTACTCTGCAGATCAACTTAAGTGCCTGGCAGAGGGTTCTTCGAACCACTTGCGCAATAATCCTCTGTTATTACACTCTCGAACAGCCTGCAGAAAATACCAACACCTATATTTTTGCGTGCGAGCTCTGATTTCCCTTATTTTATTATGTTGATCGTTCCTCCGTATGTAGGTCGGCGTCAACATAATATTATAGTGTTCGAGGAGAAAGTTAGTGATTGAAATTACGTGAGAACTTTAAAGTGGCCTGTGCAGTGCCTGTATATTTAATAGTATCGTGCCACAGAGGCGGTAGTAGCAGCAGCAATTTGAGGCGTGAATTCGGTGAGGGACTGGTTATACCATTAGGAATGCTTGGAGGGCTGCACGCTTCGCTATTCTGGGGAAGCATTGCGAAATCTCTTTCTCCGCGCTGGACTGCACCGTAGCTTTGCGTCATTGCACCAGCAGTGGTGCCTATGTGACTTCTAAATCGGATGAGCTTTTATATTTCGTAATTTTTCTCTGTTGGAGTTGTACAAAATAACGATGATAGCATGTTGGACTGATTAATTTGAATGGACGTGGATCTGTAGTACTTGTATGTAGTTTGGGGACATACAACATTGCGCGCAATACCGCTGAATGGTCAAAAGACTGTCCTGTTGCATTAACTCAGGTCGTTCTGTTTCTACACTGGCTGCAGAAGGTGGTGGGTATGTCTTTCTCCGACTTCTGCTCAGTTCTGACTTAAATTAGGACGATCACATGCGGAAAATGGAAGCAGTTGCAAGATGCGTAGGGGGTGACTAAAACCACATTGCAATTTTACTTTAGCCGCTAGGTTCGGGAAAGGTGACTCGTTTAGAGATTTAGGAGTGCCAGAAATATGATTCACTTGTGGGTGTGATCTGATTCAGGTACGTGCTTGAATGGAGACATCTGATTCCAAATGATTGACATCATTTCTAGCAGGTAGCGTAACACTAGAGGTCTGAGAAGCTAGTGTACATTTTTCTTCTTACAACGTCAACTGGCACATCATCTACTACTACTGTAATTGTTCCTTCTCAATCAGTCATCGCCTATAACTCAGTGGATATATCGCACAACCTCTGATATGGTATTGAGACAGAATTGTCTAGAAGTACTATAGAATTATCGAGCTTAGGCGGTGTGAGGGAGTCGCAAATACCGCTTACATACCACGTTCCTTAGCAGAATCACATTCAAAATGCGGTAATTTTATCATGAGGTTGCATCGTGGGCTGATAATACACATTTCTACGATCACCGTCATGGTAGTTGTCCGGAAAAAAGCACGTCATTCAAAGGTAATGTTGTACCTCGATTTGTAAAGTGGGTATACGTTTTAACATGGACACTTATGTGCACTTGTAGAACCAAGATCACTTCTGACAGTAGCATGCAGTAGTTGTTGTGATCGGGTTTTTCCTTAATATCTACCGAATTACGGCTTTCTTTCTAAGACACAGTGGTCGCACTTGCACGAAAAACGTAAGAGACATGCTCACCTGTCGTCGATTTTCGGTCAGTATTATTTCGCATCGTAGGCAATCAGTTATTGACGAATTATTATACTTAGTAGTAGTGGAGGGTGCGTGATATGTTCACATTCGAGCATCAGGTTTAAAAAGTATGTGTTTGTGGAATGGAAATGAGTATGTCCAAACGTAAGGGGGGTATGGATTTGACTTGGAGTACTGTGATAGCAAAGGGAAGAGTATGTCAAGTAGTAAGGAAGGTATAGATATTCTCCCATTTCCAGAGCCACAGCCTTCAGCAGGGTGTATTTCCGATACTTTGTTCATTGTCAAATGCTAATCAATTGAGCCTGCGATCATAAAATTTAATTGTTAGTGTAATGATAAAGGATATATGTGAAAGGTTTTCCAGAATGATTCCATGTATGAATGGCCTGTCGTGGTAATGATTCACGTTACCTGTTAACGGTAGTAGCTGTCTGAATGCAAAGGCCTGTTGGAGTGTAGGAATGCATCTGAGTTAACTTTGCCATCCTCTAGACGACCGAATAGCGAACTAATACTTAGTATGTGTTGGGTGGCTTTCGGGATCAAGAGGAAATTTGAGAAGATGGTGTATGGAGTTCCGTTTGCGCTGGACCGTTATTCGCTCCTATGTAAATTGTTCAGTTGACTACTTGTGCACATTTCGTGCCTTTACTCAGTTGAGAGGAAATCGATTTTGGTGTGTGGAAGACACTTTTGCCTGTTCTCTACACACATGAAAGGCCTTAGCTGGTTTGTAAATTATGGAGGTGATTTGGAATGTGTTACATGACCTACTTCGGTATTCGAGAGTGGAAATATCAGTTTCCTCTATTTGTTTCTAGTTACTCAGTGGTTTACAGCATGCTGCACCTCGCTAAAATTTGGAGTTTGTAGAGAAATAATTTCCTGTCTATATCTTGGGAATTATGTTGGGTTAGCGACCGGTAGGAGGCCGCCTAATGCTTGATATCGAGAAGTACCGCGAAAATGGAATAATATTATTGTGAACGATGCAAAAATACGTATGTTCTTGTACTCCCCGAGTCTGGAGATGCCTGTAGAAACGCGAGCAGGTTTGGAGCAGAAACAGTAATGCGTTTGTGCCGAGGGGAATCGATCTCGAATTTCCCGAAGGGTTCTGACATCCACTTCGGTCTGCTGAGGGTGCTCTGATGCAAAAGGGATGATTTTTTATGGTGCTGAATGTCACGTCTGTAGAAAGAAAGAAAAGGCTGACGGTGCTTCCCTAGGACTGGGGAGTATCGTGACAATAGCCTTTGTGAGTGTAGGCATACCATACCTTTTTCAGGTGCTGTACAGATATAAATGATAACGACACTGCTTTTGTAAAATGTGTATATATTGTACTGTAGAGTTGGTGTGGCTTACATTGTGTAAAATTTGTATATATTGCATTGTAAAGTTGAAAGTTTGCCGTCTAACCTCCTTGCCTGGGGACGCCAGATGAAAGTTGATGTCGTCAAGCCCTGAATGAAAAATTGCGCAACGGATAACTGGGGAGGGGAGCTTCAGAGCGCTACCTAGAGAGCGTGTGCCCTTTCTGTGCGATACTAGGCAAGGGGCTGGAGGGCTCACACGCTGATGTGTGGGTCCCTCCATTCTATATCTTCTACTTTTAAATGAATTCCTTTAACTGCACTCCTATGTGATTTTTAAGGTATGTTAAAGATTGATGACAATTGATTACGTATTTATTTTAAATATTATCACTCAATTTTACAGCGATTGCAGCAATTGTTCCAGTTTACAGATATTACAATTTTACAACTTATAGCTCGGGTATATTATATACTAATCTGCACGCATATTTGTACGGGCAAGACGGAAATGCGTTGGCCAAATGTATACCACCAAAGTCACCCAATATATTACATAGGACATCCACTATGTGAGGAGGATAACGGGCAAACTGGGGACCAGATACATTAACACAGGGGGTCAAAATTTCTTAAATTAACGAGATCATTCATTTCCTTACACAATCAGAAGCCATCCGTGAACACTGAGACAGACGCACTGAGGGCACGTCTGCTCACTTACCCGTCTTCTGTAACACTCCTAGAATCTGGCGGGTACCCGGAGGTCCTCCTGGGCCCCGGTGGAGGGGGTGGTCGAACCACTTGACCGTGACCAACCTCTCCACCCAAAATCTTGTGACACTGGAAAGTCTTTGACTTTTACCTGCCTGTGCTGTCTCTCTGATCCCCTACCCAGGAGTAAGGTTGGCACTACTATACTACACAACTACTTCCCAACAAAGATTTGGCCACGCTTTACGGAAAGGTGTGAGGAGGATTAGGAAAGTTCGTGTGCAGATTCACATTCATGTACAAGAAATGCATAATACACGACACATATAAATACGTATTATGAAGCCTGACATATTTCTTTCCACCCGTCCACATGGGTTCTGTTGCACTCGCAGCCGGCCGCGTCGTGTAATAAAATTGGCTGCGGAGCCGCCTCTGTTTCTATTTCCCGGTGCGAGCGAGTAGCGAAACCTGCTGCTTATAGAGCGGAAACTACTGTACCGTTTCAAAGTTACTAGGTTTATATTATGGCATGAGCAGAGAGGATGACTGTGTGTCCTATCATAAGAGTGTTTCCGTATTTTACGATATTTATGGTAGATTGTATGATTTAATTGTCAGTGATTATGGCGATCTGTGTAAAATAACCGCTGAAAGTCGCATCTGCAGAAGGAAAAAAAAAAAGGCGGACAGTGCTTCGATGTCGGCGATATCAGTAATTCGGCAGGCAAATTTGATAAGAGCCAATGATAATGCTCGATTCATTCACATCCTTTGTGCTGGGATACAGGAGCCTCTACATAGCATTGAGGACGTTTGCGTATGTTGAGAGCAGGAAGGGTATCATGTTAGGTGTGCTGGGACGAGTGAAGTGGATGTTATTATCGTAAACATGTTCTGTTAGGGCAAGAATTTCCGTGCATACAACTGAGCCATCAAGGAAATGAGCATTAACTATTTCTGGGACAGTATAAAATTCCTGAGAGGTCCACTTGGCTCTTAATTTTTTGTTTTGCAAAGCCATGTGGCGTAAGGATAACATTGAGAATATTTTAGAAAGTGAGTCACCATGCAGACGTTTCGCAGCGAGGTGAGAGCTATACTGGGTAGTTAAGTATCGTTAAACGGGTGTGTCATGTTGCGCTAAGAGCAATGCACCCTGTGCTATTCTGTCATCAGCGGTAAAGACATATGCTCCTTTGAGATGTCTCTTGTGAGCATGTCTTGAAATTCTGTGACATCAGTATAAGCGTGACTGTATACACGAAAATAAAGGCAAGCGACTTTCACCTGCGTTCGGTGGTGGCTCACGGCTGTGCACTCCCCTTGGAGCATCTGCACTCCCGCACATTCACATCGGCCACGGTGTCTAGGTGAATACGTATTTAAATAGGAGTTTCTCAGGTGCCAAGTATGAATCAGATGTCACCGTCTCATGCTTGCAGGACTTGGGCAGGAGCCTGTGCTTGGTTTGACAACTGACGGCCGTGTCACTTCACACTCTACTTAACAGGGTGTGGCCGGTAGTGCTTGCTTGTGTTGATTGCGCTATTTTGTGAGTGGGCCTGTAGGCTGTACCATGCGCTATTTGGACAGTTTACGAGTACTGAGCGTGTCTACACATCACTGTGTTGTATTATTTAGGAGTAGTTTGCAGGTCTGTACCGAAATTATTTCGGAAAATTAGGAGTTGTTTGTGTGTCTGGAGAGCATTATTTAGAAGTCGTTAACATGTCTGTGGGCTGTGTGAGATGGCCCCAAGCATGTCAGATCATGTGTTTTCTGTCAGTGTGATAAATATACACTCCTGGAAATTGAAATAAGAACACCGTGAATTCATTGTCCCAGCAAGGGGAAACTTTATTGACACATTCCTGGGGTCAGATACATCACATGATCACACTGACAGAACCACAGGCACATAGACACAGGCAACCGAGCATGCACAATGTCGGCACTAGTACAGTGTATATCCACCTTTCGCAACAATGCAGGCTGATATTCTCCCATGGAGACGATCGTAGAGATGCTGGATGTAGTCCTGTGGAACGGCTTGCCATGCCATTTCCACCTGGCGCCTCAGTTGGACCAGCGTTCGTGCTGGACGTGCAGACCGCGTGAGACGACGCTTCATCCAGTCCCAAACATGCTCAATGGGGGACAGATCCGGAGATCTTGCTGGCCAGGGTAGGTGACTTACACCTTCTAGAGCACGTTGGGTGGCACGGGATACATGCGGACGTGCATTGTCCTGTTGGAACAGCAAGTTCCCTTGCCGGTCTAGGAATGGTAGAACGATGGGTTCGATGACGGTTTGGATGTACCGTGCACTATTCAGTGTCCCCTCGACGATCACCAGTGGTGTACGGCCAGTGTAGGAGATCGCTCCCCACACCATGATGCCGGGTGTTGGCCCTGTGTGCCTCGGTCGTATGCAGTCCTGATTGTGGCGCTCACCTGCACGGCGCCAAACACGCATACGACCATCATTGGCACCAAGGCAGAAGCGACTCTCATCGCTGAAGACGACACGTCTCCATTCGTCCCTCCATTCACGCCTGTCGCGACACCACTGGAGGCGGGCTGCACGATGTTGGGGCGTGAGCGGAAGACGGCCTAACGGTGTGCGGGACCGTAGCCCAGCTTCATGGAGACGGTTGCGAATGGTCCTCGCCGATACCCCAGGAGCAACAGTGTCCCTAATTTGCTGGGAAGTGGCGGTGCGGTCCCCTACGGCACTGCGTAAGATCCTACGGTCTTGGCGTGCATCCGTGCGTCGCTGCGGTCCGGTCCCAGGTCGACGGGCACGTGCACCTTCCGCCGACCACTGGCGACAACATCGATGTACTGTGGAGACCTCACGCCCCACGTGTTGAGCAATTCGGCGGTACGTCCACCCGGCCTCCCGCATGCCCACTATACGCCCTCGCTCAAAGTCCGTCAACTGCACAGACGGTTCACGTCCACGCTGTCGCGGCATGCTACCAGTGTTAAAGACTGCGATGGAGCTCCGTATGCCACGGCAAACTGGCTGACACTGACGGCGGCGGTGCACAAATGCTGCGCAGCTAGCGCCATTCGACGGCCAACACCGCGGTTCCTGGTGTGTCCGCTGTGCCGTGCGTGTGATCATTGCTTGTACAGCCCTCTCGCAGTGTCCGGAGCAAGTATGGTGGGTCTGACACACCGGTGTCAATGTGTTCTTTTTTCCATTTCCAGGAGTGTATTCTATCCCTAAACAAATTCTTTCAAAATAAATAGAGTGTAGTCCTTCCTTACTCTATACAGCAACCCAGAGCAGGCTGAGTCATTATCGTGTCATTTTCCCCTCCAGACCACCATCTTCGGTTACGTCACATGAGGGAAGACAGCGCCATCTGGTGGCAGTGCTGTGCACTAGGTCAGTTGGAGTCTAGATCTAGAGGTGCAGAAAATGCCTGCTAAATAAAGACTTTTTTCCAGAGGCATTTTCCCGCCATTTCCCCCCACGATCTTGGATTACATCACGAAACGGACGACAGCACCCTCTGCTGGCGGTACTGAGTGCTAGACCTCGTGGTGAACACATTGAACGCCGCCAATGTGAATAACGGTACTTGTGTCACCACGACAGTGCCCTCAGGTGGTGGCAATATGTACTAAGTCAGTTGGAGTCCGGATCTCTTGGTGAACACACTGGGTGCCACCATCTTGGATTACGGTACTTGTGTCATCACCTGACATCATGAGAGCACCCTCTGGTGGTGGCATTGTGTACTGAATTGTGTACTGAATTGTGTACTGAATTGTGTACTGAGTCAGTTGGAGTCCTGAACGTGTGGTGAACACACCTGCATGAAATTGGTTAAATAACAAAGACTTATGTCCAAGTCCTTTAGGAGGAGGTGGCGGTCGGGTGACTGAGGTTAATACAAGTTTACCTTCTTTTGCGCCATTTTCTTAGCTTAGTAGAGATATGCCGATTGACCTTTGTTTACTGCCAAAATTCAAACTTGGTGCCAGTTCCTGGGAAGAAGTGGTGGTCGGGTGACTTAGGTTAGTGGAGGTAGCCCAAGTGACCTATATTCCCGCGATTTTTTTTGCTAAGTAGAGATAACGGTGGTGGGCTGCATTATCCTGTTGGAATTTGACCTTCCCGCCATTTTGCTGGGAGAGGGGGGCGTGGCACTTTCCCACCAGAGAGGTTAATTAATTGATCAATTTAATTAAGAAGTCAGTCAAATTGATAAGAGTGCCTGTCTATCAAAAGGAAATTGGGGTGACATGGAAAAGCACTTAACAGAAGAATAGGTTAAGTCAGACCTGAAAGTGTACCTGTAGCAGCAAGGGTGGAGGTTGTTGGGGGAGGGGGAGGAGATGGGGGGGGGACAATAGGTTAAATGTGATGACATGCAAAAGCACTTAGCAGAACAATAAGAAGTACATGTTAATCAAAGGAGAACAATAGGGCGACATGGAAAAGCACTTAACAGGTTTGCCCCTGAGTGCATACCTGCCCCTGATGTAAGCAACCCGCACTAACAAAACGCACCAGAATGAAGGTAGTCCCCCTACTGATTTGCTCCGTTACGCCCTTTATAGGTGTTGCGAGTATTCTGCATATGCATCAGAACTGGCAGACAGACCGAACTTCCCGACGGCAGCACCCTCGCAGAACTCAGATTCCCTTTGTGTTACTACTCGCTGAAGCCCGTGGCGCACTCTGTCGCCTTTGATTAGAACAAATCGTAGAGATGATAGGGTTGCACGCACTGCCCAATTAGTAGCTGCAATCACAGTTCATTAGATTTCCCGCCACCCCTATTTCCACAGACTCTGTAATAATGGAGACCCAAAGAGATGTTGCTGTGATCAGAATCACAGTTCTATCACCCTCAATTGAATAACCATTGGAAATAAAGTATTCAGCACTAGCGGACTTGATTTATTGCAAAGGTGAGTACAAAAATTAATGTTTAATGCAGGGTTCATTGAAGAATGCCGAACACTGTATTTACATTGGAAAATGCACTTTTTCTTAAAAGACATCATGTCGCCGTTGACTGTAAAAAATATTTATTGTTACTATTGGAATTTTGGCCTTATCTATATGACATGAGTACATGTTTTATATTCTGACAGAATGTAACTTTTGCAGTGTTACTTGAAAATGGCCATAAGGCCTAAATTGCAATAGTAACAATAAATATGTTATACAGTCAAATACAGATGTCTAAGAAATATTACACTCCTGGAAATGGAAAAAAGAACACATTGACACCGGTGTGTCAGACCCACCATACTTGCTCCGGACACTGCGAGAGGGCTGTACAAGCAATGATCACACGCATGGCACAGCGGACACACCAGGAACCGCGGTGTTGGCCGTCGAATGGCGCTAGCTGCGCAGCATTTGTGCACCGCCGCCGTCAGTGTCAGCCAGTTTGCCGTGGCATACGGAGCTCCATCGCAGTCTTTAACACTGGTAGCATGCCGCGACAGCGTGGACGTGAACCGTATGTGCAGTTGACGGACTTTGAGCGAGGGTGTATAGTGGGCATGTGGGAGGCCGGGTGGACGTACCGCCGAATTGCTCAACACGTGGGGCGTGAGGTCTCCACAGTACATCGATGTTGTCGCCAGTGGTCGGCGGAAGGTGCACGTGCCCGTCGACCTGGGACCGGACCGCAGCGACGCACGGATGCACGCCAAGACCGTAGGATCTTACGCAGTGCCGTAGGGGACCGCACCGCCACTTCCCAGCAAATTAGGGACACTGTTGCTCCTGGGGTATCGGCGAGGACCATTCGCAACCGTCTCCATGAAGCTGGGCTACGGTCCCGCACACCGTTAGGCCGTCTTCCGCTCACGCCCCAACATCGTGCAGCCCGCCTCCAGTGGTGTCGCGACAGGCGTGAATGGAGGGACGAATGGAGACGTGTCGTCTTCAGCGATGAGAGTCGCTTCTGCCTTGGTGCCAATGATGGTCGTATGCGTGTTTGGCGCCGTGCAGGTGAGCGCCACAATCAGGACTGCATACGACCGAGGCACACAGGGCCAACACCCGGCATCATGGTGTGGGGAGCGATCTCCTACACTGGCCGTACACCACTGGTGATCGTCGAGGGGACACTGAATAGTGCACGGTACATCCAAACCGTCATCGAACCCATCGTTCTACCATTCCTAGACCGGCAAGGGAACTTGCTGTTCCAACAGGACAATGCACGTCCGCATGTATCCCGTGCCACCCAACGTGCTCTAGAAGGTGTAAGTCAACTACCCTGGCCAGCAAGATCTCCGGATCTGTCCCCCATTGAGCATGTTTGGGACTGGATGAAGCGTCGTCTCACGCGGTCTGCACGTCCAGCACGAACGCTGGTCCAACTGAGGCGCCAGGTGGAAATGGCATGGCAAGCCGTTCCACAGGACTACATCCAGCATCTCTACGATCGTCTCCATGGGAGAATAGCAGCCTGCATTGCTGCGAAAGGTGGATATACACTGTACTAGTGCCGACATTGTGCATGCTCTGTTGCCTGTGTCTATGTGCCTGTGGTTCTGTCAGTGTGATCATGTGATGTATCTGACCCCAGGAATGTGTCAATAAAGTTTCCCCTTCCTGGGACAATGAATTCACAGTGTTCTTATTTCAATTTCCAGGAGTGTATATGACTGTGAATCCCAACCATGAGAAGTTAATGAAAATGCACTTATTTCATCAGCTATATCCGTTACTTTCTAGCCAGCAACTTCTCTCTCACACAAAGCTCCGACTTTAGAGAGCAACAATGCTCCTATGATGCTCTGTGGATACTCATCTTGAAGGAACACTTGCAACACCAATTTACAGCCATTACAAACACTTTAAAATCGTTTCTTATGTTCGACACTGGACGCCCCAAAAGGATGAGACTTCGGAAACTGCATCACGAACTGGATGAGGAAACTATACAGAGTGCCATACACCCCTTAACGCACAAACTTCTAACGGCTGGTCCCGGCGGAGGTTCGGGTCCTCCCTCGGACATGGGTGTGTGTGTTTGTCCTTAGGATAATTTAGGTTAAGTAGTGTGTAAGCTTAAGGACTGATGACCTTAGCATTTAAGTCCCAAAAGATTTCACACACATATTTTTTTTTCTAACGACTGTTGAAACACTGCACCCCACGACTTACCACCTGGACTTTGTAGGATCGGTCGCTCCTCCCAGATAGCACTGTGGTTGTTGCCTAGAGCCATTATTGATGTACCATTGTAAACTGTTGTATTGTTTATATATTCAACTGAATGAAGTCAAGTAACCAACCTCTCAGAAGAACTGAAGGACCAAGCGCCCAGAGTCCTTCTCTATCATAAACTAAGAGACTGCTACCCGTTTACCTTCAACGCTTAGGAAGTCCTGCCAACAGTTGTTAGCACTTCTGACACAACCACCCACGCAAAAAAAGGTTGGAACACATCTAGTATTCGTCAGTCTTCGACGGCTCACCAGTAGATGACTGGCAATGAATTAACCGACGACCGGTTGCATGCCTGAAATTTATTTGACCGTGCCAGATCACGTGACCAAGTAGCCCACCTACAGCGCAGACAACCAGTAGTTTATACTCTGCTTCATGCAGCGGCTTCACTCAGTGATATGTGTAAATACACTGCGGTGAAAAAAAAATAGAACTCAACGTTTGCTGTTGCAACAATGAATACGGAGTACATGAAATGATTATATTTACAGATCATTAGAACAGGTGGTTCTGAGGTACCTGGTATCGATCCATGCTGAAATACTGGTATTAATATGTGTAGCCTCCAAGGGCAGGTAGGTGCTCACTCTGGCATCTAGTAAATGATGCGGATGGCGAGTTCTGTCCTGGAATTGAGTAGTACGAGTCATTTTTCGCCCCATCATAACTCACACTTGTTCGATTGGAGACAAGTCCAGAGATCGTGCTGGCCAGGGAAGTTGCTGCACGTCTTTCAGTGCTCGTTGAGTATCACGGGCACTGTGAGGGCGAACATTAACCTTCACAGATAAAACGGTAAATGATCCATCTAATAACCCCCAGTTTGGCAATACCTTCGGTGCCACCCATGCACCTTTGTTGAGCGTGTTAAAAATGTACCCGTCGGAGACTTCATGAAAACAGTATTCTGTTGTGTTGTAAGATCGGCAAAACAATTACCCTAACAACATTCTGTGTGTACCAAGAGCTGGTTAGCGTCTCCTCCAGAAACAAGGTGAACGAGGCTTATAGCTTATCGCTTACCAGACCATATGCCTTAGGATGGGGCCAGTGTGTTTGGACAAATGCACTCAATGAGACAGAATTCGCCAGGTCTACGTCGAACGCACAAACGACCATCACTTTCGAGTAGGTAGAATCTGCTTTCGTCGCTGAAGCCCACGGCGCGCCATCTTCGAAGTGGTCCTCTAACGGCACCAGTCGAGCCGTGCCCATCAATGCTGTGACATAAGTGGAAGACAGGATAAAGGTGAGCTCTCTACAGCCCAACTGCTAATGATCGGTCCGCAACCGTTCAAACTGACATGTGGGGTGTCACAGGCCCTCTATCTGTGCTATGACAGCTGTGCGATCAGCCGCTGCTGTCCTTGCTATACGAGATCCTGGAGGGCGTCTGTGCTCTGTGGACGTCCAGAGCCTAGCGTACAGTTGTGAGAGCAATCACGCGACCAATAATACCAGCACCTTTGTGAACCGTGGTAAAAATTCCCGTTTTGAAGAGCGCGCCGCAGCACGTTGTGTGAAGCAGTCGCCCTCCCTTTTTGGCGGTGGCGCCGCTGTGACAATCGCAGCTTTGGTGTCTCCCTCTGGTGGGAAAGGGGAAAGGTTGCCTGTTCACTTGCATTTAAGGGACGCTATGAGCTCGCCAGTTGGTCAGTCTGGCTGAGTCTGGAGTCAATCTGGGTCAGTATGTCTCTCGTTCGGATCAACCTTTAAAGCCAGCAAAATGAGAGTCTTTCCTCTCCACCAGTATGAGAACTCAGCGAGTGGTCGCCCGGTCGGGGCTTAGTTCCTGCATCTGAGTCTGCGCGTTAGGCCGCCAGCCTGCTCGAGTTTGCTCAGGCAATGGCCATTGACGGTTGGATCGATCGGTTGGTCGGTCGCGCACTGAGACACAAAATGACTTGTCCGTCTTGAGCGTCGGCGCATATGAGGACGCCACGTGAGTCCAGTGGGTCGTGGCGTAAAGCGAGGGGTAGTGACTTCGCCGTCGACATGAGAGCAGCTGGAGTCAACCCACGACATCAGTCTGGCCGGTGCGAGCTGCGACGCCGTGGTGTAACTGGTTCACCGATCGCTTCTGGGCCCCTTCATTTACCATCATGTGGAGCTTGGCTCGGTCCTTCTCTGGTGCAGGGATGTCGTTTTGCCAGTGGGCGTGTTTCCTCTGCATGGTTGGGTCCGAGCCAGTATTTCCGCCATCGTGTGTCTGCAAGTGAGTGGGAGACGCACCAGCAGTGCAGTCGCGACGGAGCAGCAGTCGCGGACGGAGCAGCGGGCAGTCGGTCGGTTGGTGCGGACCAGGAAAGACGGGAGATCGGCGCGCCTTCCTGCGTCCGTTCAAGCAGCTGGCAGCGGGCGGTTCGGGAGAGTGATTTGGCGGTGCTGCGCCAAGTCTTCTCCAGAAATCGCAGTTTGATAGAAGTTAAGTGATTGGTGATATGTTGTTTCATTTACTTGCTAAATTCTACTTGTTTTCTTGGTCAGCCTCTCGTCCCCAGCTTGCTTGTCTGTCTCTCGTCCGCATTTGTTAGGCAGTTAGTGTCTGTCTGTCTGTCTGTCTGTCTGCCGTACGTTAGTAGCTGCCTCTGTCATGTTTGTCGGATTCGGTGTGTTAACGAATTTATTGCTTGGAGTGTAACGGCCTAATTCCTGAAATTGTTTTTATCTTGCCTATCATCTTGAGAGGCAGTATATGTGTACTGTAGAGCATGTTAACTCGTTTGGCCAACCTTATATAATTTTATATAAGATTGAATTTCATGGGCTTTTATTTAATTGGTCATTTTAGTGTATAAAATTGCCACCCTTCCACCGTAAGACTTTTCTTAGAAGTTATACTCAACTTGCACCTTCGGTGGCAAGTTAATCTTTTAATGTTAGTGTTTTGTACCATTTCCATCCCTCCTACGGGGTGCATAGTTTGTTTGCTTGTGTGAATTCTTAAAACCTTCACTTTAGGGTAATCTGGTGTGTTGAAGATTTGCACCAGTGTAGTCTTTCAGAAGTTGTTGTGAGCAGTCGTGACTACGGGCCGTGTCAAAACGGAGCGGCAAGGTTCTCAGCCCGTAAGCTCATACACTCAAAAATTTGTTTCTTTCTACATCTGAATAAATTGTAACTTGATATTTAGATGGTGCCTTCAGCTTATAACTTTAAATCTGTATCTTTAAATAAAAAGCTTTTAGGAATAAAATTCCCATTTGTTAAAAGCAATTTGATTTTGATTTCGTCAGTTACTCCCTGGCAACTACTTCCGCGCTTACATAGTGTGATTGAATGTGTTAAAGTTCTTGATGAATCGCTACTAAATAAAATAAATTTTTAAGAATATTCTTTTAAATTAAAACCACAATCCACTTTGAACAACTGACGCAGCACGTCCAACTTGTGTGGCGGTTCTCCGAAGGGACCATCTCACCCCTTGGAAGGCCAGAATTTAACCTCTTTCAAACTCACTCGTTTGGCTGTAGGAAGCACGAGTGCGCCTCTGTGGCACGGTTGCCTGCTGGCTTTACATGTTTGCACCACACTGAGTTTTCTGGCTGTGAACATTCCCTAATAAATGGCTACGCCATTACGCTGCCTAATAGCGGACGACACTGAAACCATTAACAGTTCATCTACTATCTAACATGTGGTGTATGCCATCACCGGATCAAAATCTATGTTGTCGTCTCTGGGTCTACTCATTCTTTTTCTCGACAGTTCATGTATTTAGTGTGTCTGGAGGCAACAAAATCTTAAAGATTCTTTACGACCAATGTGTTGCATACAATCTAATTTTAAAATAAATAGTACGTAAATTTAGGTTGTGAGCCAGAGACTCTCCAGCCTTCAAGTGTTATTAAGTCACTGATCTTTTAAATGTAATACAGCCTTCATACTTTAAAATTAGCAGCTAGCAGGAATTATATCACAATGAAATGTGGAAAAAACGAGGACACTATAATGAACCAGGGAATTATTGATTTTGCTGAGGAGCGCGAGTTTACTACACAGAACGGCGCAATATCGCACGCAGTTGGTACCCCTGCTCCCGTGTGTGGGTTGTCGCCTCGGTTCCCCAACCAGGTGTCGCCTGCGTCAGCTGTGATTAAGGCGTATCGCAGACGGGTGCGGCGTCGCAGGTTTCTGAGGCACGGATCTGAATAATTCCACCTCGGCAGCCGAGAGCGGACGGGCCGATGTTAATGCGGTATCCTTAATTCATCCTCCGTCGTGAATCCTTCCGCAATCGTAGGAACAGGCTAGATACGGTGCCGTCACCGAGTGAGAGCACCTTGCACTCGAGGTGGAACCGGCGCCACGAGGGAGAGGAAGGAAGAAAAAATAACAACAATAACAATAAAAATTCCTCACGCCCCGCCGCGCATTTCCATACATGTATTATGCAATCAGGGAGGGCGGCGCGGAGCGGCGTGCGGGCGCGACGAATTATTGCGTGGCAAGCGGTAATGCATCACTAAGGCTCGCCGCGGACCTCAACACGGAGCTGGCGCTGTACGCGTAACAAGAAATTCCTTTTCTCCTCTCGCCCGCCGGGAATTATTGCTTTCGGTTTGCATCGCCGAGAGGCGCAGCCGCGCAAGCATTGTCGGTTCCTGCCCTGCGCGCTCAACAATCAGCGTTGGGGAACCCCCGAGGCGACCCTACACGGAAACATCTGTACCGATGTTCGCCACTGGAACACTCCCGGCTTTTTCTCGCTCAAAGTAACAGATGCCTTCAAATAAAACATACCTACATGGCCTCATGGCGATATTTCTCTGTCTGTCTTTATACACAAAGTCAGAAACAGTCTGAAGCGGCTATAAGTGTGTTGCAGGTCAGACCGATACAGAAATTGGACATGGGACGATAGTACGGATCAAAAGGAACCAGAGTCTGAGCAGACTCGAGAGCCATCATCTACACTATGAAAAAGTGTGTCTGGCATGCCGCATGAATTTGCGCGCTCAACGGCCCAACTGGCTACCTTCAACGCTAATTTACTCAGAAACAGCGCAATGTACCGAATTTTTTTCTTAACAGTTATTTCTCGGAACAACGTACCCTGCTACACGTTACAAGCATTGTTTGGACGCATTTGATAATATCGTCCTCATAGTTTACGTTTTTGCATTTAAGGCACGCGCATTGTAAAGATATGAATTCCACACAAATCCTTTGCCTACATGTCGACGCAAATGCAGACATCAAAAAAAGTTTTGCATCACCTCGGTTCCGAGAGTTCCGAAACCTGTACAGAAAATTGGAATAGGGATCAACATAAACAGCATTTCCGCCCTTTCTATGGCTTACAAAAACCACACACTGCATGTTCTACCACCATAGAGCGAGACCTTCAAAGTTGTGGTCCAGACTGCTGTACACACTGGTACCTCTAATACCCAGTGGCACGTACTCTTGCACTGATGCATGCCTGTATTCGTCATGGCTTACTATTCACAAGTTCATCAAGGCACTGTTGGTTCAGATTGTCCCACTCCTGTACGGCGATTCGGCGTAGATCCCTCAGAGTGGTTGGAGGGAAACGTCGTGCATAAACAGCCCTTTTCAATCTATCCCGGGCACGTTTGATAGGTTTCATGTGTGGAGAACATGCTGGCCGCTCTAGTCGAGGAATGTAGTTATCCCAAAGGAAGACATACACAAAATGTACACGATGGGGGCGAATTGTCGTCCATGAAAACGAATGCCTCGACAATATGGTGCCGATATGATCGGACTATCGGTCGGAGTATGGCATTCACGTATCGTACAGCCGTTACGGCACCTTCCATGACCACCAGCGGCGTACGTCAACCAAACATAATGCCACCCCAAAACACCACGAACGTCCACCTTGCTGGACAGTGTCTAAGGCCTTCAGCCTGACTGGGTTTCCTCCAAACACGTCTACAATGATTGTCCGGCTGAAGGCATATGCGACACTCATCGGTGAAGAGAACATGATGCCAATCCTGAGCGGTCCATTCGGCGTGCTGTTGGCCCCATCTGTACCGTGCTGCATGGTGTCGTAGTTGCAAAGATGGACCTCGACATGGACGTCGGGAGTGAAGTCGCGCATCATGCAACCTATCGCGCACAGTTTAAGTCGTAACACGATGTCCTCTGGCTGCACGAAAAGCATTATTCAACATGGTGGCGTTGTTGTCAGGGTTCCTCCGAACCATAATCCGCAGGTAGCGGTCATCCACTGCAGTAGTAGCCCTTGGGCGGCTTGAGCGAGGCATGTCATCGACAGTTCGTCTCTCTCTGTATCCCCTCCATGTCCGAACAAAATCGCTTTGGTTCACTTCGAGACACCTGGAGTTTCCCTTGTTGACAGCCCTTCCGGGCACAAACAATGCGGACGCGATTGAGCAGCGGTATCGACCGTCTAGGCATGGTTGAACTATAGACAACACGTGCCGTGTACCTCCTTCCTGGTGGAAGACTGGAACTGATCGGCTGTCGCAGTCCCTCCGTCTAATAGGGGCTGCTCACACATGGCTGTGTACACCTTTGGGCGGGTTTAGTGACATCTCTTAACAGTCAAAGGGGCTGTCTGTGATACAATTTTTGCAGCCAACGTCTATGTTCAGGAGTTCTGGGAACCCGGATGATGCAAAACTATATTTGATATTTGTATATACCCGGATGGCAGTCGCTCTACGTTGCATATTCGCTGCAGCTGCGTCCTCAAACGGAAACGTTTTTACTGCCCCTTACGTATCAACTGAAGTCGCCCCCTTACATGTATCTGTGTGTGCACTCTAATCTTAGGCAACTGCTGTAGGACTTTTGATCCGGTTTTGACTAATAGTCACACTGATGCACGAGTAACGTGTCTTGTATTTACACTGAAGCGCCAAATAAACTTGTTTAGCCATAAGTATTGAAATGTAGGAACATGTAAACAGGCAGACGACGGCGGTGCTGTCGGCAACGCCTGCGTAAGACAATAAGTGTGTGACTCAGTTATTCGCTCGGTTACAGCTGCTACAGTGGCAGTTTATCAAGATTTAAGTGAATTTGAACGTGGAGCTATAGCCGGCGCACAAGCGATGGGACGCATCGTCTCCGAGGAAGCGATTAAGTGGGGCTTTTCCCGTACGACCAGTTAACGAGTGTACCGGGAATATAAGGAATCCGGCAAATCTCCGACATCGCTGCGGCTTGAAAAATATCCTGCAAGAACGGGACCAACGACGACAAGAGAATCGATCAACGTGACAGGAGTGCAACTCTTCCGCAAATTGCTGCAGATTTCAATGCTGGGCCATCAACATGTGTCAGCCTACGAATCATTTAGTGAAACATCGATATGGGCTTCCGGAGCCGAAGCCCCACTCGTGTACCCTTGATGACTGTATGACATAAAGCTTTGCGCCTCGCCTGGACCAATCAACACCAGCATTCAACTGTTGATGAATGGAAACATGTTGCCTGGTTGGACGAGTCTCGTTTTAAACTATATCGAGCGGATGGACGTGTACGGAAGTGTAGACAACCACGTGAATCCATGGTCCCTGCATGCCAGCAGGGGACTGTTCAAGCTGATGGAGGCTCTGTAATGGTGTGGTTCGTGTGCTGTTGGATTGATATGGGACTGCTGATACGTCTAGATAGGACTCTAACAGGCGACACGTACGTAAGCATCCTGTCTGATCACCTGCATCCTTTCGTGTCCATTGTGCATTCCGATGGACTTGGGCAATTCCAGCAGGAAACAATGAGACACCCCACACGCCCAGCATTGCTACAGAGTGGCTCCAGGAACACTCTCCTGTGTTTAAACACCTCCGCTGTCGACCAAACTCCCGAGACATGTACATTATTGAACATATCTGGGATGCCCTGCAACATGCTGTTCAAACGAGATCTCCACCCCCTCGTAGTCTTACAAATTTATGGACAGCCCTGAAGGATTCATGGTGTCAGTTCGCTCCAGCAATGCTACAGACATTAGTCAATCCATGCCACGTCGTGTTGCGGCACTTCTGCGTGCTCGCGGGTGCCCTATACTATATTAGGCATGTGTACCAGTTTCTTTGGCTCTTCAGTATATTTTACTTATACTACATACAAATTGTCTGAATTATGATGGCTTAAAATTAAGTTTTGAGAACGATTTTATTGCCACCTGGCCGACAGCTGCCATACTCGAGCTAGCAGTAGTACCTGGAAAGAAAAGAAAGTGTGACCTAATTCGCATCTGAAGTGGTGGTTTGACGCTATGTCGTCTGGCGAGGAATCGGAGATCGGAGGTTGTAGAATCGACTCCTGGCTGGGTCACTTTCTTACACTGCGCGTTTTAATGTAGCATTCACTTCTCAACGGTATTGAGATTGGCCAGAAATAGAACGTGATTCGAATTCCACTTTACACTGCAGGTCGCCTTTATCCCGTTGGTTAAGTGGTTAGGGACATGCTAGTCACCTAAGTGATATACATTTAACTGCAGTTGTTTCAGAACAACTTCGTAGCGAAAGGTATATGCCATTCCAAAACCTGTTGTTTTCAGTTGTTTATGGAGAGAGTAAAACGCAGCAAGAGATGCAGCTTTGTTTCGGTTATTTAGCGAAAGTTATACAGCAGCGCAACATATGACTGAAATTTCTGCTTTCCTTGAGTTTCTCCTTTGAACTTTTGAAACATAGATGCGAACACGATTCTCTGCTTGTTGGGGCGAAAGATTTTTTTTTTCTTTTTGAACACTTTCAAATAATATAGAAAACCAGTAAACGAATCTCCACTGGTGGAAAAGAGAATAAGTCCTTTTAACGATCACAAAGACATGGGCACGGTCTTCATCACTGGAAGGAAAGAGATTACGAGCTTTTAAAGATAATAAGGACATGGCCACAATTTTCTTGAATGGGATTCAGAAATTCCTCGCGGACGAACACACAAGATTTCGAAGTACTTCCGCAGGTGGTTGTTGGTCGTATGTCGAACTGCAATTACAGATTGTCTATTTCTGGGTCCCTCACATTAGCAGTCGTATTTCGCACTCTCAGTTCACTGCAAATCATCGAACAATGGACAGTGAGTTACGCAGTTTCTAATTATTCTGTTAAATGGATACATGGAGATGTTACGAACTTTCGTTACACCTGCATTGAATGACTGTCCAATCGATCAAGAAGCCTGGTTTCAACAGGACGGAGTGACATCACACACTGCACGGCAATCAGTGGCATATGTGCGAGAATTGTTTGGTAACCGCGTGATCTCGCGATTCGGTAACGTTCCCTGGCCCCCTAGATCGCCAGATTTATCCATTTGTCATTTTTTCATGTGGGGCTACCTCAAGAGCAGTCTACACGACTCGACCAAGAACCCTGGCTGATTTAAAACAGAGAATTCGAGATGCAATTCGCAGTATCCCAGCTGAGACGTTGCAGCGGTCAACGAGGAATCTCAACAGCAGATTTCACGAATGTATTCGTACAGGAGGACGTCATCTAAGGGAAGTAACTTAAAAAAAAAATGATGAATGCCATCGATGTTTCGCAAATAGGAAAGTTGTAAGGTTTCAATTACTATGAATGCAATTTCTTTCTTTCATCGCTTTTAGCTTTACTGGATTGTGGAAATTTTCCCGTTTTTTTGTGTCACCCTGTATTTTGGGAGTGTTGCTCGAATATGCTCGCTGTAAACATCAGTCATTCTACTTTGGATGCATTCCCACTCTGGCAACCGCCATAAGGAGGAAACCGACGTGTTGGGAGCGAATCAAGCTGCAACCACAGGAACTGAACTCGATTTATAATTACCGCATACAGATTTCTAACGTGAAGTTAAGAGTCTTGTAAAACACCAATGGCAAGAGATGTGCAGTGTATCACAACAAACTAATGGTGGATATTATGCGGCATTCCTACAAGACCCTGTTGTACGAGGATGCATTTACGATTTCCACCTTCGTTCGGCTCAGCTTTAACCAAGCTTCGTTTCCTGTACCTCTATATATTGTCTCCATTTACGATTTCCCCCCGTGTGAGTGTGATTCCGAGACAGAAGCTGCTGTAAACGACATCTTGTTTTCGTGTTCCAAATTTGCCAATACTACTCAGCATCATCTATTTTGATTTCTAAGTAGATTCGTCTTTATAAAATGATTATGAATATCCTTAATTGGGTTTTTCATGAAATTGATCGAAAATGCCAATTATCAATTTAGTTTTCATTCATTGGTAGAAATTGAGGAGACAAAGTTCCCAAAGTTTCAATGCTAAAGTCGCATCCGCAGTGCCCGAAAAATAGTTAAATGTGAGTCGCAAGCTTCCTGCCACCCCCACTTATTGTAGCAAAACTTCTATATCTACATGTTCAAAGATATAATAACCCCTACATTCACATGGAGAGGCTTCCAAATTTGATTCTGGATGTTGTCAAGCCCCCTTTTGGGTTTCTCGCTGGTGATGAAATTCTAAAAAAAATGTGTGTTCATGACAAAACCCGGATTCCGGTCTCTAATTTCACTCATATGGGAACGACAGGCGAAAACCGCATTTGCATATGCTACTGTTGTCAGAACACCAACTTACGACGCAGTTCTTGTGTTTAATAATGGGAGAGTAAGGAATATGAAGGTATTGGAGCAGACATCAAGAAGTGAAGACACCTTGAGGAAAATTGATTTACAGCGCCCGTCTTCAGCTGGAAACTCAATTGAAGATCTAGTAAACGATAGAAGACAATAAACAAGAAACCGGAGGAGAAACTTGAAGTGAAATAGGACCCTGAATATCGATCTGGGGTCTCCTGAAGAAGTGATATAAGAGAAAGCGTTGGGCTATACTTCGAATTGCATTTCCTAAGAATTACGTTTTTTAAAGATTACATAACTTTTTTTCACACTCTATTAACGCTAGAATTATGAAATTTTATAGACATACATGGAGACGAGGGCTAATAGAAATCCTTGGGTAACAGAAGAAATATTGAATTTAATTGATGAAAGGAGAAAATATAAAAATGCAGTAAATGAAGCAGGCAAAAAGGAATACAAACGTCTCAAAAATGAGATCGACAGGAAGTGCAAAATGGCTAAGCAGGGATGGCTAGAGGACAAATGTAAGGATGTAGAGGCTTGTCTCACTAGGGGTAAGATAGATACTGCCTACAGGAAAATTAAAGAGACCTTTGGAGAGAAGAGAACCACTTGTATGAATATCAAGAGCTCAGATGGCAACCCAGTTCTAAGCAAATAAGGGAAGGCAGAAAGGTGGAAGGAGTATATAGAGGGTTTATACAAGGGCGATGTACTTGAGGACAATATAATGGAAATGGAAGAGGATGTAGATGAAGATGAAATGGGAGATAAGATACAGCGTGAAGAGTTTGACAGAGCACTGAAAGACCTGAGTCGAAACAAGGCCCCGGGAGTAGACAACATTCCATTAGAACTACTGATGGCCTTGGCAGAGCCAGTCATGACAAAACTCTACCATCTGGTGAGCAAGATGTATGAGACAGGCGAAATACCCACAGACTTCAAGAAGAATATAATAGTTCCAATCCCAAAGAAAGCAGGAGTTGACAGATGTGAAAATTACCGAACTATCAGTTTAATAAGTCACAGCTGCAAAATACTAACGCGAATTCTTTACAGGCGAATGGAAAAACTGGTAGAAGCGGACCTCGGGGAAGATCAGTTTGGATTCCGTAGAAATGTTGGAACACGTGAGGCAATACTAACCTTACGACTTATCTTAGAAGAAAGATTAAGAAAAGGCAAACCTACGTTTCTAGCATTTGTAGACTTAGAGAAAGCTTTTGATAACGTTAACTGGAATACTCTCTTTCAAATTCTGAAGGTGGCAGGGGTAAAATACAGGGAGCGAAAGGCTATTTACAATTTGTACAGAAACCAGATGGCAGTTATAAGAGTCGAGGGGCATGAAAGGGAAGCAGTAGTTGGGAAAGGAGTGAGAAAGGGTTGTAGCCTCTCCCCGATGTTATTCAATCTGTATATTGAGCAAGCAGTAAAGAAAACAAAAGAAAAATTCGGAGTAGGTATTAAAATTCATGGAGAAGAAGTAAAAACTTTGAGGTTCGCCGATGACATTGTAATTCTGTCAGAGACAGCAAAGGACTTGGAAGAGCAGTTGAACGGAATGGACAGTGTCTTGAAAGGAGGATATAAGACGAACATCAACAAAAGCAAAACGAGGATAATGGAATGTAGTCAAATTACATCGGGTGATGCTGAGGGGATTAGATTAGGAAATGAGACACTTAAAGTAGTAAAGGAGCTTTGCTATTTAGGGAGCAAAATAACTGATGATGGTCGAAGTACAGAGGATATAAAATGTAGACTGGCAATGGCAAGGAAATCGTTTCTGAAGAAGAGAAATTTGTTAACATCGGGTATAGATTTAAGTGTCAGGAAGTCGTGTCTGAAAGTATTTGTATGGAGTGTAGCCATGTATGGAAGTGAAACATGGACGATAACCAGTTTGAACAAGAAGAGAATAGAAGCTTTCGAAATGTGGTGCTACAGAAGAATGCTGAAGATAAGGTGGGTAGATCACGTAACTAATGAGGAGGTATTGAATAGGATTGGGGAGAAGAGAAGTTTGTGGCACAACTTGACTAGAAGAAGGGATCGGTTGGTAGGACATGTTCTGAGGCATCAAGGGATCGCAAATTTAGCATTTGAGGGCAGCGTCGAGGGTAAAAATCGTAGAGGGAGACCAAGAGATCAATACACTAAGCAGATTCAGAAGGATGTAGGTTGCAGTAGGTACTGGGAGATGAAGAAGCTTGCACAGGGTATAGTAGCATGGAGAGCTGCATCAAACCAGTCTCAGAACTGAAGACCACAACAACAACATGCAGTAAATCTCGCATCAAATGTGAATTTTTAAATTCCGAGTTAAGCTGAGATATGGAGCCAAATGCTTTGAATGTTGCATGAATTTTATATTATTCTCATAGAATTATAAGTAAGAAATTATTAAAATTCTCCTATTCGATATGTTCAAAAACCTGAAGGGAGAAGCTTACTACATGCAAATACACTCCTGGAAATTGAAATAAGAACACCGTGAATTCATTGTCCCAGGAAGGGGAAACTTTATTGACACATTCCTGGGGTCAGATACATCACATGATCACACTGACAGAACCACAGGCACATAGACACAGGCAACAGAGCATGCACAATGTCGGCTCTAGTACAGTGTATATCCACCTTTCGCAGCAATGCAGGCTGCTATTCTCCCATGGAGACGATCGTAGAGATGCTGGATGTAGTCCTGTGGAACGGCTTGCCATGCCATTTCCACCTGGCACCTCAGTTGGACCAGCGTTCGTGCTGGACGTGCAGACCGCGTGAGACGACGCTTCATCCAGTCCCAAACATGCTCAATGGGGGACAGATCCGGAGATCTTGCTGGCCAGGGTAGTTGACTTACACCTTCTAGAGCACGTTGGGTGGCACGGGATACATGCGGACGTGCATTGTCCTGTTGGAACAGCAAGTTCCCTTGCCGGTCTAGGAATGGTAGAACGATGGGTTCGATGACAGTTTGGATGTACCGTGCACTATTCAGTGTCCCCTCGACGATCACCAGTGGTGTACGGCCAGTGTAGGAGATCGCTCCCCACACCATGATGCCGGGTGTTGGCCCTGTGTGCCTCGGTCGTATGCAGTCCTGATTGTGGCGCTCACCTGCACGGCGCCAAACACGCATACGACCATCATTGGCACCAAGGCAGAAGCGACTCTCATCGCTGAAGACGACACGTCTCCATTCGTCCCTCCATTCACGCCTGTCGCGACACCACTGGAGGCGGGCTGCACGATGTTGGGGCGTGAGCGGAAGACGGCCTAACGGTGTGCGGGACCGTAGCCCAGCTTCATGGAGACGGTTGCGAATGGTCCTCGCCGATACCCCAGGAGCAACAGTGTCCCTAATTTGCTGGGAAGTGGCGGTGCGGTCCCCTACGGCACTGCGTAGTATCCTACGGTCTTGGCGTGCATCCGTGCGTCGCTGCGGTCCGGTCCCAGGCCGACGGGCACGTGCACCTTCCGCCGACCACTGGCGACAACATCGATGTACTGTGGAGACCTCACGCCCCACGTGTTGTCAGTTCGGCGGTACGTCCACCCGGCCTCCCGCATGCCCACTATACGCCCTCGCTCAAAGTCCGTCAACTGCACATACGGTTCACGTCCACGCTGTCGCGGCATGCTACCAGTGTTAAAGACTGCGATGGAGCTCCGTATGCCACGGCAAACTGGCTGACACTGACGGCGGCGGTGCACAAATGCTGCGCAGCTAGCGCCATTCGACGGCCAACACCGCGGTTCCTGGTGTGTCCGCTGTGCCGTGCGTGTGATCATTGCTTGTACAGCCCTCTCGCAGTGTCCGGAGCAAGTATGGTGGGTCTGACACACCGGTGTCAATGTGTTCTTTTTTCCATTTCCAGGAGTGTAGATTTAACAGGGAACATTTTCTAGAAAGCTCTTGAATAGTTTCTGAGAGGAACGTACATATATTATTCTTAAAATATTTTAAATTCAATAATATATATATAAAGAATCCAAGGAACTTAATAGTCAATGAATTAATTTCATGTGAAAAGTGTTACAAAATATCACTGCCGCATCTTCAAAATTGTGGATTTGCTGCATCTGTTACATAGTGTGTTTTTTTCATGAACGCCCACCCTTAGGGGTAAATGGAAAAAATATATAGATTTTAGGAGATTTCATATTTTCATTTACATGTATCGTTCATTAATAAATTTTAGAAATAGTGTGAAATGATAATCTAAAATGTGTAGCTTACTAACTGTGGTGGCACCGCCAGACACCACACTTGCTAGGTGGTAGCCTTCATATCGGCCACGGTCCGTTAGTATACGTCGGACCCGCGTGTCGCCACTATCAGTGATTGCAGACCGAGCGCCGCCACAGGGCAGGTCTAGAGAGACTTCCTAGCACTCGCCCCAGTTGTACAACCGACGTTGCTAGCGATGGTTCACTGACAAAATACGCTCTCATTTTCCGAGACGATAGTTAGCATAGCCTTCAGCTACGTCATTTGCTACGACCTAGCAAGGTGCCATTACCGGTTTCTATTGATACTGTGAATTACGTACCGTCAAGAGCGACGTTCACCATTAATGGATTAAAGTTAAGTATTCCACCAGCTACGTCCGTTTTTTCTAAATTCAAATTTCCTTGTTCTATCCAGACCTCACGCCAGCCTGCGTGAGCTGAAACTCGTGCCTTTCGGCTTCCTCTAGTAACACGGTGTTGGCTTTCCTGCCAACCACAACACTAACCATATAATTTGTTAAGCATTTGTTGTAAAAAAAAGTGACGACTTGAGCTTTCAATTCTTTAAAGATGTGGATGTGAATGTGGAGCCGCGCGTGCGATTAAACCCTTCACACAGCCGCGAGGGTGTCCCCCCTCGTGAGACGCCAGGGAGGCCGTCGCTATGGAAAATGAAGAACACGGAAGTTCAACGAGCTGCCACAACCGAAATGGCGCACGCACGGTTCAGCGATGTTCTCACAAAAAAAGGATCATTGAAATGTCATCTATGGAAAGAAACTGACTGCGAAATCTTTCTCTGTATATAGAATGTAGAGGGTGTTACTCTTACCTAATTGGTGCGGTTTCGCTGAATCGCTAATCATTTTCAGATGAAGCTTGGCACACTTCACTCATAGATAACTTTTTTTCCCTACCGCCTTCATTGCGTTGCAATTAATGGTCAGCAGAGTAAAATACTTTGAACTATACCGGTATTTTATATATAGCATAAGGGAGATTACAATATGGTTAGCACTTGGCTGACGTGATTTCTTCTGGACCAATGCAGGAACATTTGGACTTCATCTCAACACCTAAGTCATCTCATACAAAGTCTACCCTTCCTAGCCAATATCGAACACTTCCAAACATCCTATACTATCCGCAAACTAGATTCTAATAACCCCATTGTCTCCCCTCTGATCACCAATGTTGGTACGCTGCTGCGACCTTACAAATACATTCCTCCGTCCCTACACCTACACACACTCCATATCCTTTCCCAAACGCAACTCCAACCAACTCCCTCTCCCATACAATGAATTCCACCCCGATTCTTACTCCTTCTGCCAACCTTATCCCTTTGTCACCATATCAAGGCCCCTCTTTTCTTTTCCCTCTCCACCCATTCCCAGCCCGTCCCTCACGTAACCACTACTCCACACTACTCACCCTCTGTCCTCCCACCCTCTATATTCCCATTATCCACCTCAAGTCCGTAGTTTCAAACCTAACATACCACTTTCTTTTCAGCCACACCACTGAACCCTATGGAACATATTATTTGTTTCTAGAATACTTCTCTCACAGCGAAGGTCCTTCAGATTTTAAGTTAAAGTGCAGTACGGCAGCACTTTTTCATAGAAGAACATCACCACATTGCAACGTTGTTTTTCAAACTGCATGTACAGGGCGAATCAAAAAGGACTTTACAACTTTAGGATGATTTAGAAATTTAATGATGTGTCATTTTGTAGCAAACAACCTCAAGTTTGATTCGCATAGTGCATCAGTACCCCATCACGCCACCAGGAGCGCTACCGTACGGCACAGTTAAAATGGCTTCTTTCACTCGTGCGAAGCTTGCTGTGTGTTTTGGTTCCATGAAACGAAATCTGCAACAAGTTTTCAAATACACAGATTGATAAAGACGACCGATATGGGATCGTTTACTACCAGTAAGACGGGGCACCGCTTCATTTCCTCACGGAAGTTTGAAGTTTCCTCAATAATCGCTTCCCAGGTTGGTTGGTTGGCCGTGAAGAACCATTCACATTGCCATCACGCTCACAAGACCTGACACCACTGGATTTCTTTCTCTGTAGTTTCATTAAAGATCGTGTGTATGTTCCTCCTCTACCAAACAATTTAGTCGATCTGAAAAACAGAATCTACCCTGCCGTTGCACAAATTACGCTCGGTTTTTCGCAACGAGTGTAGGAAGAAACGATTACGGGTGGAATGTTTGCTGCATCAAAAATGATAGTCACATCGAACCACAATAACATTTGACACTTTTATGTGAAACTTGACGTTGTTTTCTACAAAATGATCCACCTTCAAATTCTGTTAGTTATCTCAACAAATTTCTAAATCATTCCAAACTTGTAGAGTTCTTTTTGACCCAACCCATATTTTTTGTCTTTTAGCTGTCTTTAATTTTTTTAAGTTAAAAACGAAAAATAGTACTCATGTATTTTTTCACATTTCTGTTATATTTCTAACAATGACCTTAGCTGAAGAGCGGAGTATTGTACCTCTGACAGACCATCCCCTACCAATGTAGGGAGAGAGGGATGAAATAAATATAAAGAAAAAAGTTGAGGTCATCACGGAAGGAATATAAGCTCGTCGTTGACAGAAATGTGGAAGGAAAGCTGTCATGCGCGCCTTTAAGGAACCATTTATGCTTTATGCTTGCGTCATTTGTGGTTAAGACAAATCAGCGTGGTCGCATGCGAATTGTTGCCAGATAAGGCTGCATTCGTTCTCCGCGACACCTCGTTCTGACAGTTTTTGCGGCACAAGTCCTGCAGCCTCCTGCCGTCACCAACACGAGAACACTGGGCGAGCATGTCTCCGCTGGCGAGAAGCGCTCGGAGTAAATCGAAAGCTGAGAAATGCCTGCTGCAGGTCGCGCGCCAGCGGCCGTCATAAATTATTCACAACTGTCGATCCGCGGCGCTCCTAGTCTTTCGCCGCCAAGTTTCGCTATTTCAGGTAGCCACCAAAGCAGCGAGCGGCGTTTGCATTGCAAACCACAAGTTCGCCGGCTGCAGCGTAGGCATATTTTAGGAGAACTGCCTCTCTTGCGAGATTTTCCTTTGCTTTGCCGTTTGTTGTCTCAGAATTTGTTCGACTTGTGGGTGATTAACAAATTTAGCTATTGCTAGGAAATAACGCCTTCTCTTCTTACATTCACTACTGACCATTAAATTTGCTACACCACGAAGATGACGCGCTACAGACGCGAAATTTAACCGACAGGAAGAAGATGCTGTGATATGCAAATTATTAGCTTTTCAGAGCATTCGCACACGGTTGGCGCCGGTGGCGACACCTACACCGTGCTGACATGAGGAAAGTTTCCAACTGATTTCTCATACACAAACAGCAGTTGACCGGCGTTTCCTGGTGAAACGTTGTTGTGATATCCTCGTGTAAGAAGGAGAAATGCGTACCATCACGTTTCCGACTTTGATAAAGGTCGGATTGTACCCTATCGCGATTGCGGTTTATCGTATCGCGACATTGCTGCTCGCATTGGTCGAGATCCAATGATTGTTAGCAGAATATGGAATCGGTGGGTTCAGGAGGGTAATACGGAACGCCGTGCTGCATCCCAATGGCCTCGTATCACTAGCAGTCGAGACGACAGGCATCTTATCCGCATGGCTGTAACGGACCGTGCAGCCACGTAGTCCGCAGCTCGTGGTCGTGCGGTAGCGTTCTCGCTTCCCGCGCCCGGGATGGTGCAGCCACGTCTCGATCCCTGAGTCAACAGATGGGGACGTTTTCAAGACAACAACAATCTGCACGAACAGTTGGACGACGTTTGCAGCAGCATGGTCTATCAGCTCGGAGACCATGGCTGCGGATACCCTTGACGCTACATCACAGACAGGAGCGCCTGAGATGGTGTACTCAACGACGAACCTGGGTGCACAAATGGCCAAACATCATTTTTTCGGATGAATCCAGGTTCTGTTTACAGCATCATGATGGTCGCATCCGTGTTTGGCGACATCGCGGTGAACGCACATTGGAAGCGTGTATATGTCATCGCCATACTGGCGTATCACCCAGCGTAATGGGGTGGGGTGCCTATGGTTACACGTCTCGGTCACCTCTTATTCGCATTGACGGCACTTTGAACAGTGGACGTTATATTTCAGATGTGTCACGACCCGTGGCTCTACACTTCATTCGATCCCTGCGAAACCCTACATTTCAGCAGGATAATGAACTACTACATGTTGCAGGTCCTGTACGGGTCTTTCTGGATACAGAAAACGTTCGCCTGCTGCCCTGGCCAGCACATTCTCCAGATCCCTCACCAATTGAAAACGTCTGGTCAATGGTGGCCGAGCAACTGGCTCGTCACAATACGCCAGTTACTACTCTTGATGAACTGTGGTATCGTGTTGAAGCTGCATGGGCAGCTGCACCTGTACACGCCATCCAAGCTCTGTTTGACGCAATGCCCAGGCGTACTGATTTCTCAGGATCTGTGCACCCAAATTGCGTGAAAATGTAATCACATGTCAGTTCTAGTATAATATATTTTTCCAAAGAATACCCGTTTATCATATGCATGTCTTCTTGATGCAGCAATTTTAATGGCCAGTAGTGTATAATGACTGCCCATTCGTCTCTCTTCAGCTTACATTCTTTTCTTAGTGTGTCACGTACCCGTAACACCACCAAGCGGCATTCAACCACGCGGTGGGTAGTGATCAAAACGTGTTGGCTCATCAGTGTACATGCTACGGTCGGAGGTTCGAATCCTGCCTCGGGCATGGATGTGTGTGATGTCCTTAAGTTAAGTTAGGTTTAATTAGTTCTATGTCTAGGAGACTGATGACCTCAGATATTAAGTAGCATAGTGCTTAGAGCCATTGGAACCATCACCAGTGTATAACGAATATTGTCTATCATGTGTGAGTAATTCAGCCACGTCTGTCTGCCACTCCCTTCACCTCTCCTCTCCAACACTCACTCTCTCTCTCCTTCCCTGTCAGTATTCTCTCTCTCTCTCATTTTCACACACACACGCACACACACAAACAGACCCACAAACAACACACACACACACACACACACACACACACACACACACACACACACACACACACACACATACGCAATTAATCCGACATTTACTGCCAACAGGCGTTTTGTAGTTGGAAGCAGCAAAGTACGACCATCTCCTCGCAAGTCATAAAAAAACGTTTTCGATGTTGGCTATGTATGATTGTCGTGTTCTGAATATACAACAGAAGATAAAATCTTAATGGCGGTGCCTTTAATCATTATACCATAACATTACTGGCTTTTGGTCCCCAAATCTTTTGGCTGATAGACATTCTCCTTCCTTCTCACAAATAGTTCGTCTCCCTGTTTTGTGCATCGCTTAGCTTCTTAACAGTCCTTATCGTCCTCAATAGAGTATCTCTCCTTTTACTTTTTAACAACGCCTAGCAAAAGTATAAATTTTAAATCCATATTTTATTCGTAGACTGTAGTAAAGCTTTTGATAATGTTCACCCAGTGAATCTACAGTTCTTGGAATGCCGTGGATGAATTAAGGGTGTGAGTCGCGTTTGGGTAGCTCAGTTGCTAGAGCACTTGCCCGCGAAAGGCAAAGGCCCCAAGTTCGAGTCTCGTTCCGACAGACAGTTTTAATCTGCCACGTAGTTTCACATCAAATACAAGGGCTAACTTATGTATTAAAGTTGTGCTCTCTTAGAAAAATGAACCGACTGAATAATCTGAAAACTTTGCAAATGAAAACAGTTCCTAATTTCACCTCAAAAAGTTCGTCTTGGACCTGTAATTGTTTTCTACCTTGCATGGGATAACTGAGCTTTTATCTGTCTGCATAGTGGTGAAATATGAAGTACTGAAAAGTATGACCTCGAAATAAATCACTCCTTCCTTATTTGCCATATTTTAAGAAGATTTTGCAAATTTCAATTTTGTAATCTTTCCAAAAATGTAGCTAGGCTGTCCACGCAATAGTGCAAGGCATTACAATGCAGTAAAGTTCTAATATTCATTCAGATTGTGACGATAAACTTTAGTGAAATGTTTGCTGATGAATAACACAGTATTTTGAAATTATACTGAATTCCTTTTAAGAACAGAGAAGTGCCTCGTACTAATATGAACAACAACTGTTTCCTTACAAGCGTCATACAACATGAAAATTAACTCACACAAATACTATTTAAATTGTATAAAATTTACTCTTTGTTTTCTAAAGAAATACTTTAACTGAAGGGGGAGGCTGAAGAATTATGATTAAGTTTCTAAACACATGAATAATTTGCCCTAAATACCAAAACGCAGATATTGTTAAAAACAACATAATCTCTGCAATATTTACTCGGCTAGCTCTTGCAGCAAATAAAACTCATCTTATATCGCCCTGTTCCACAAGTACATGAAGTGTATTCGTAGCTGAGAATATGGACGACCGTCAGCTGGAATGACTACAATGAAATTTTGTGCTGGACCGGGACTCGACCCCGATTTCCCGCTTGTCGCTAGCGGTCGCCTGACCTTTTTTCTCTTCCATTTTGTTTTTTTATGTTTGATCGTAGCGGACGTCACATGACGTCCGTTGATGTTCGTTGTTGATCCCTTCACTCATTTTTTATAACAGAGAGCAGGCAGCCTCTGAGTCAACACGCTGGACTACCGAGACGGATAATCCTTAGACTGCCCGAACACGCTTCACGGCCGGACCCAAACTTCCATAAGTCTACATCTACATCTACATTTATACTCCGCAAGCCACCCAACGGTGTGTGGCAGAGGGCACTTTACGAGCCACTGTCATTACCTCCCTTTCCTGTTCCAGTCGCGTATGGTTCGCGGGAAGAACGACTGTCTGAAAACCTCCGTGCGCGCTCTAATCTCTCTAATTTTACATTCGTGATCTCCTCGGGAGGTATAAGTAGGGGGAAGCAATATATTCGATACCTCATCCAGAAACGCACCCTCTCGAAACCTGGCGAGCAAGCTACACCGCGATACAGAGCGCCTCTCTTGCAGAGTCTGCCACTTGAGTTTATTAAACATCTCCGTAACGCTATCACGATTACCAAATAACCCTGTGACGAAACGCGCCGCTCTTCTTTGGATCTTCTCTATCTCCTCCGTCAACCCGATCTGGTAAGGATTCCACACTGATGAGCAATACTCAAGTATAGGTCGAACGAGTGTTTTGTAAGCCACCCCTTTGTTGATGGACTACATTTTCTAAGCACTCTCCCAATGAATCTCAACCTGGCACCCGCCTTACCAACAATTAATTTTATATGATCATTCCACTTCAAATCGTTCCGCACGCATACTCCCAGATATTTTACAGAAGTAACTGCTACCAGTGTTTGTTCCGCTATCATATAATCATACAATAAAGGATCCTTCTTTCTATGTATTCGCAATACATTACATTTGTCTATGTTAAGGGACAGTTGCCACACCCTGCACCAAGTGCCTATCCTCTGCAGATCTTCCTGCATTTTGCTACAATTTTCTAATGCTGCAACTTCTCTGTATACTACAGCATCATCCGCGAAAAGCCGCATGGAACTTCCGACACTATCTACTAGGTCATTTATATATATTGTGAAAAGCAACGGTCCCATAACACTCCCCTGTGGCACGCCAGAGGTTACTTTAACGTATGTAGACGTCTCTCCATTGAGAACAACATGCTGTGTTCTGTTTGCTAAAAACTCTTCAATCCAGCCACACAGCTGGTCTGATATTCCGTAGGCTCTTACTTTGTTTATCAGGCGACAGTGCGGAACTGTATCGAACGCCTTCCGGAAGTCAAGAAAAATAGCATCTACCTGGGAGCCTGTATCTAATATTTTCTGGGTCTCATGAACAAATAAAGCGAGTTGGGTGTCACACGATCGCTGTTTCCGGAATCCATGTTGATTCCTACATAGTAGATTCTGGGTTTCCAAAAACGACATAATACTGAAGCAAAAAACACGTTCTAAAATTCTACAACAGATCGACGTCAGAGATATAGGTCTATAGTTTTGCGCATCTGCTCGACGACCCTTCTTGAAGACTGGGACTACCTGTGCTCTTTTCCAATCAACCACTCGTGCATCCACTATGTACACTACTGGCTATTAAAATTGCTACAACTCGAAGATGACGTGCTACAGATGCGAAATTTAACCGACAGGAAGAGGATGCTGTGATATGCAATTGATTAACTTTTCAGAGCATTCACACAAGGTTGGCGCCGGTGGTGACACCTACAACGAGCTCACATGAGGAAAGTTTCCAACCGATTTCTCATACACAAACAGCAGTTCACCCGCATTGTCTGGTGAAACGTTGTTGTGATGCCTCGTGTAAGGAGGAGAAATGCGTACCATCACGTTTCCGACTTTGATAAAGGTAGGCTTGTAGCCTATCGCGATTGCGGTTTATCGTATCGCACCATTGCTGCTCGCGTTGGTCGAGAACCAATGATTGTTAGCAGAATATGGAATCGGTGGGTTCAGGAGGGTAATACGGAACGCCGTGCTGCATCCCAATGGCCTCGTATCACTAGCAGTCGAGACGACAGGCATCTTATCCGCATTGCTGTAACGGATGGTGCAGCCACGTCTCGATCCCTGAGTCAACAGATGGGGACGTTTTCAAGACAACAACAATCTGCACGAACAGTTCGACGACGTTTGCAGCAGCATGGTCTATCAGCTCGGAGACCATGGCTGCGGGTACCCTTGACGTTACATCACAGACAGGAGCGCCTGGGATGGTGTACTTAACGACGAACCTGTGTTGCCGAAAGGTAAAACGTAGACGTTTTGAGATGCACTGAGATGACGAATACGCTTCAGAAAGTATACAGAAGGATTATGTCGGTGCAAACGTATACTCAGGTATGTGTCTTTAACACTCACAGATACAATGAACATGAACCAGGTCAAAGAGAGAGGATAGACGTCAAATGATATCAGCCGATTCGACGTAACCAGCACCCACCGTGACTACACTGCTGCATACCTACATAACAAAGATGATTTCAAACGATTGTAGCACAGAAACGTTGCGTTTCCAAACATGAGTAGCAGTTCAAGATATTGTCTATAGAGTTACTTCTGCAAGTCCTAGTAGTTTGTAAACGAATTTAGACCACTCCGTATATGGTTCTCACCAAACATGAAGTGGAAGTATAGCATTTAGTTACCATAGATCTATTATATACAAGGCTTCCTCAAAACGCAAGTAGACCCAGATGTTCGCAAAGATTTCAGCACCATTTTGTAACAGAGGGGGCAATCGTACGGACGCGGTGGCAGATAAACATAACACAAAAGCGAAAACGTATCCGTACTGTCGTAGGCTTGGCGCGACGATATGGCCGCTGCAGAACCGCTAAGGTTGCCGCCCTGAAAAGGATAAACAAGAGGTTACTCGGGGAAACGTAAATCAGGTAACATTACATGATGAAATATCCCTTCTTGGGTACGACCGGTAAACTTCATACTCTGGCGTGTGCTCTTACAGGTAAAGCGGTTACTGTAAAACAATTCGGCAGGTCTATATTTTTTTAACAATGTCATCTTGAAACTTGATATTTGGAAACCGTGTGTGACAAAACCTCCCGCTACCGAAATAAAAATAAAGTTTTAAATTCCTATGAATTCTGATCTAGAATATAGTTTTGGATACGAACACTAATGCGTGAATTATTTTCAATTTGTATGATATCAGTTACGCTAAACTGAGTCTGACGATCTATAAATGAAATTAAATATAAAGAGTGATTATAGATAATACATATAATGGTCTCCTCATGAAACAATCATACACGATCAAGAATGAAATTTTCACTCTGCAGCGTGTGTGCGCTGATATGAAACTGCATTTCGTTCCGGAAACGTGCCCCAGGCTGTGGCTAAGCCATGTCTCCACAGTATCCTTTCTTCGTGGAATGCTACTTGTGCAAGGTTCGCAGGGGAGCTTCTGTGAAGTTTGAAAGGTAGGAGACGAGATACTGGATGAATTAAGGGTGTGAGTCGCGTTTGGGTAGCTCAGTTGCTAGAGCACTTGCCCGCGAAAGGCAAAGGCCCCAAGTTCGAGTCTCGTTCCGACAGACAGTTTTAATCTGCCACGTAGTTTCACATCAAATACAAGGGCTAACTTATGTATTAAAGTTGTGCTCTCTTAGAAAAATGAACCGACTGAATAATCTGAAAACTTTGCAAATGAAAACAGTTCCTAATTTCACCTCAAAAAGTTCGTCTTGGACCTGTAATTGTTTTCTACCTTGCATGGGATAACTGAGCTTTTATCTGTCTGCATAGTGGTGAAATATGAAGTACTGAAAAGTATGACCTCGAAATAAATCACTCCTTCCTTATTTGCCATATTTTAAGAAGATTTTGCAAATTTCAATTTTGTAATCTTTCCAAAAATGTAGCTAGGCTGTCCACGCAATAGTGCAAGGCATTACAATGCAGTAAAGTTCTAATATTCATTCAGATTGTGACGATAAACTTTAGTGAAATGTTTGCTGATGAATAACACAGTATTTTGAAATTATACTGAATTCCTTTTAAGAACAGAGAAGTGCCTCGTACTAATATGAACAACAACTGTTTCCTTACAAGCGTCATACAACATGAAAATTAACTCACACAAATACTATTTAAATTGTATAAAATTTACTCTTTGTTTTCTAAAGAAATACTTTAACTGAAGGGGGAGGCTGAAGAATTATGATTAAGTTTCTAAACACATGAATAATTTGCCCTAAATACCAAAACGCAGATATTGTTAAAAACAACATAATCTCTGCAATATTTACTCGGCTAGCTCTTGCAGCAAATAAAACTCATCTTATATCGCCCTGTTCCACAAGTACATGAAGTGTATTCGTAGCTGAGAATATGGACGACCGTCAGCTGGAATGACTACAATGAAATTTTGTGCTGGACCGGGACTCGACCCCGATTTCCCGCTTGTCGCTAGCGGTCGCCTGACCTTTTTTCTCTTCCATTTTGTTTTTTTATGTTTGATCGTAGCGGACGTCACATGACGTCCGTTGATGTTCGTTGTTGATCCCTTCACTCATTTTTTATAACAGAGAGCAGGCAGCCTCTGAGTCAACACGCTGGACTACCGAGACGGATAATCCTTAGACTGCCCGAACACGCTTCACGGCCGGACCCAAACTTCCATAAGTCTACATCTACATCTACATTTATACTCCGCAAGCCACCCAACGGTGTGTGGCAGAGGGCACTTTACGAGCCACTGTCATTACCTCCCTTTCCTGTTCCAGTCGCGTATGGTTCGCGGGAAGAACGACTGTCTGAAAACCTCCGTGCGCGCTCTAATCTCTCTAATTTTACATTCGTGATCTCCTCGGGAGGTATAAGTAGGGGGAAGCAATATATTCGATACCTCATCCAGAAACGCACCCTCTCGAAACCTGGCGAGCAAGCTACACCGCGATACAGAGCGCCTCTCTTGCAGAGTCTGCCACTTGAGTTTATTAAACATCTCCGTAACGCTATCACGATTACCAAATAACCCTGTGACGAAACGCGCCGCTCTTCTTTGGATCTTCTCTATCTCCTCCGTCAACCCGATCTGGTAAGGATTCCACACTGATGAGCAATACTCAAGTATAGGTCGAACGAGTGTTTTGTAAGCCACCCCTTTGTTGATGGACTACATTTTCTAAGCACTCTCCCAATGAATCTCAACCTGGCACCCGCCTTACCAACAATTAATTTTATATGATCATTCCACTTCAAATCGTTCCGCACGCATACTCCCAGATATTTTACAGAAGTAACTGCTACCAGTGTTTGTTCCGCTATCATATAATCATACAATAAAGGATCCTTCTTTCTATGTATTCGCAATACATTACATTTGTCTATGTTAAGGGACAGTTGCCACACCCTGCACCAAGTGCCTATCCTCTGCAGATCTTCCTGCATTTTGCTACAATTTTCTAATGCTGCAACTTCTCTGTATACTACAGCATCATCCGCGAAAAGCCGCATGGAACTTCCGACACTATCTACTAGGTCATTTATATATATTGTGAAAAGCAACGGTCCCATAACACTCCCCTGTGGCACGCCAGAGGTTACTTTAACGTATGTAGACGTCTCTCCATTGAGAACAACATGCTGTGTTCTGTTTGCTAAAAACTCTTCAATCCAGCCACACAGCTGGTCTGATATTCCGTAGGCTCTTACTTTGTTTATCAGGCGACAGTGCGGAACTGTATCGAACGCCTTCCGGAAGTCAAGAAAAATAGCATCTACCTGGGAGCCTGTATCTAATATTTTCTGGGTCTCATGAACAAATAAAGCGAGTTGGGTGTCACACGATCGCTGTTTCCGGAATCCATGTTGATTCCTACATAGTAGATTCTGGGTTTCCAAAAACGACATAATACTGAAGCAAAAAACACGTTCTAAAATTCTACAACAGATCGACGTCAGAGATATAGGTCTATAGTTTTGCGCATCTGCTCGACGACCCTTCTTGAAGACTGGGACTACCTGTGCTCTTTTCCAATCAACCACTCGTGCATCCACTATGTACACTACTGGCTATTAAAATTGCTACAACTCGAAGATGACGTGCTACAGATGCGAAATTTAACCGACAGGAAGAGGATGCTGTGATATGCAATTGATTAACTTTTCAGAGCATTCACACAAGGTTGGCGCCGGTGGTGACACCTACAACGAGCTCACATGAGGAAAGTTTCCAACCGATTTCTCATACACAAACAGCAGTTCACCCGCATTGTCTGGTGAAACGTTGTTGTGATGCCTCGTGTAAGGAGGAGAAATGCGTACCATCACGTTTCCGACTTTGATAAAGGTAGGCTTGTAGCCTATCGCGATTGCGGTTTATCGTATCGCACCATTGCTGCTCGCGTTGGTCGAGAACCAATGATTGTTAGCAGAATATGGAATCGGTGGGTTCAGGAGGGTAATACGGAACGCCGTGCTGCATCCCAATGGCCTCGTATCACTAGCAGTCGAGACGACAGGCATCTTATCCGCATTGCTGTAACGGATGGTGCAGCCACGTCTCGATCCCTGAGTCAACAGATGGGGACGTTTTCAAGACAACAACAATCTGCACGAACAGTTCGACGACGTTTGCAGCAGCATGGTCTATCAGCTCGGAGACCATGGCTGCGGGTACCCTTGACGTTACATCACAGACAGGAGCGCCTGGGATGGTGTACTTAACGACGAACCTGTGTTGCCGAAAGGTAAAACGTAGACGTTTTGAGATGCACTGAGATGACGAATACGCTTCAGAAAGTATACAGAAGGATTATGTCGGTGCAAACGTATACTCAGGTATGTGTCTTTAACACTCACAGATACAATGAACATGAACCAGGTCAAAGAGAGAGGATAGACGTCAAATGATATCAGCCGATTCGACGTAACCAGCACCCACCGTGACTACACTGCTGCATACCTACATAACAAAGATGATTTCAAACGATTGTAGCACAGAAACGTTGCGTTTCCAAACATGAGTAGCAGTTCAAGATATTGTCTATAGAGTTACTTCTGCAAGTCCTAGTAGTTTGTAAACGAATTTAGACCACTCCGTATATGGTTCTCACCAAACATGAAGTGGAAGTATAGCATTTAGTTACCATAGATCTATTATATACAAGGCTTCCTCAAAACGCAAGTAGACCCAGATGTTCGCAAAGATTTCAGCACCATTTTGTAACAGAGGGGGCAATCGTACGGACGCGGTGGCAGATAAACATAACACAAAAGCGAAAACGTATCCGTACTGTCGTAGGCTTGGCGCGACGATATGGCCGCTGCAGAACCGCTAAGGTTGCCGCCCTGAAAAGGATAAACAAGAGGTTACTCGGGGAAACGTAAATCAGGTAACATTACATGATGAAATATCCCTTCTTGGGTACGACCGGTAAACTTCATACTCTGGCGTGTGCTCTTACAGGTAAAGCGGTTACTGTAAAACAATTCGGCAGGTCTATATTTTTTTAACAATGTCATCTTGAAACTTGATATTTGGAAACCGTGTGTGACAAAACCTCCCGCTACCGAAATAAAAATAAAGTTTTAAATTCCTATGAATTCTGATCTAGAATATAGTTTTGGATACGAACACTAATGCGTGAATTATTTTCAATTTGTATGATATCAGTTACGCTAAACTGAGTCTGACGATCTATAAATGAAATTAAATATAAAGAGTGATTATAGATAATACATATAATGGTCTCCTCATGAAACAATCATACACGATCAAGAATGAAATTTTCACTCTGCAGCGTGTGTGCGCTGATATGAAACTGCATTTCGTTCCGGAAACGTGCCCCAGGCTGTGGCTAAGCCATGTCTCCACAGTATCCTTTCTTCGTGGAATGCTACTTGTGCAAGGTTCGCAGGGGAGCTTCTGTGAAGTTTGAAAGGTAGGAGACGAGATACTGGATGAATTAAGGGTGTGAGTCGCGTTTGGGTAGCTCAGTTGCTAGAGCACTTGCCCGCGAAAGGCAAAGGCCCCAAGTTCGAGTCTCGTTCCGACAGACAGTTTTAATCTGCCACGTAGTTTCACATCAAATACAAGGGCTAACTTATGTATTAAAGTTGTGCTCTCTTAGAAAAATGAACCGACTGAATAATCTGAAAACTTTGCAAATGAAAACAGTTCCTAATTTCACCTCAAAAAGTTCGTCTTGGACCTGTAATTGTTTTCTACCTTGCATGGGATAACTGAGCTTTTATCTGTCTGCATAGTGGTGAAATATGAAGTACTGAAAAGTATGACCTCGAAATAAATCACTCCTTCCTTATTTGCCATATTTTAAGAAGATTTTGCAAATTTCAATTTTGTAATCTTTCCAAAAATGTAGCTAGGCTGTCCACGCAATAGTGCAAGGCATTACAATGCAGTAAAGTTCTAATATTCATTCAGATTGTGACGATAAACTTTAGTGAAATGTTTGCTGATGAATAACACAGTATTTTGAAATTATACTGAATTCCTTTTAAGAACAGAGAAGTGCCTCGTACTAATATGAACAACAACTGTTTCCTTACAAGCGTCATACAACATGAAAATTAACTCACACAAATACTATTTAAATTGTATAAAATTTACTCTTTGTTTTCTAAAGAAATACTTTAACTGAAGGGGGAGGCTGAAGAATTATGATTAAGTTTCTAAACACATGAATAATTTGCCCTAAATACCAAAACGCAGATATTGTTAAAAACAACATAATCTCTGCAATATTTACTCGGCTAGCTCTTGCAGCAAATAAAACTCATCTTATATCGCCCTGTTCCACAAGTACATGAAGTGTATTCGTAGCTGAGAATATGGACGACCGTCAGCTGGAATGACTACAATGAAATTTTGTGCTGGACCGGGACTCGACCCCGATTTCCCGCTTGTCGCTAGCGGTCGCCTGACCTTTTTTCTCTTCCATTTTGTTTTTTTATGTTTGATCGTAGCGGACGTCACATGACGTCCGTTGATGTTCGTTGTTGATCCCTTCACTCATTTTTTATAACAGAGAGCAGGCAGCCTCTGAGTCAACACGCTGGACTACCGAGACGGATAATCCTTAGACTGCCCGAACACGCTTCACGGCCGGACCCAAACTTCCATAAGTCTACATCTACATCTACATTTATACTCCGCAAGCCACCCAACGGTGTGTGGCAGAGGGCACTTTACGAGCCACTGTCATTACCTCCCTTTCCTGTTCCAGTCGCGTATGGTTCGCGGGAAGAACGACTGTCTGAAAACCTCCGTGCGCGCTCTAATCTCTCTAATTTTACATTCGTGATCTCCTCGGGAGGTATAAGTAGGGGGAAGCAATATATTCGATACCTCATCCAGAAACGCACCCTCTCGAAACCTGGCGAGCAAGCTACACCGCGATACAGAGCGCCTCTCTTGCAGAGTCTGCCACTTGAGTTTATTAAACATCTCCGTAACGCTATCACGATTACCAAATAACCCTGTGACGAAACGCGCCGCTCTTCTTTGGATCTTCTCTATCTCCTCCGTCAACCCGATCTGGTAAGGATTCCACACTGATGAGCAATACTCAAGTATAGGTCGAACGAGTGTTTTGTAAGCCACCCCTTTGTTGATGGACTACATTTTCTAAGCACTCTCCCAATGAATCTCAACCTGGCACCCGCCTTACCAACAATTAATTTTATATGATCATTCCACTTCAAATCGTTCCGCACGCATACTCCCAGATATTTTACAGAAGTAACTGCTACCAGTGTTTGTTCCGCTATCATATAATCATACAATAAAGGATCCTTCTTTCTATGTATTCGCAATACATTACATTTGTCTATGTTAAGGGACAGTTGCCACACCCTGCACCAAGTGCCTATCCTCTGCAGATCTTCCTGCATTTTGCTACAATTTTCTAATGCTGCAACTTCTCTGTATACTACAGCATCATCCGCGAAAAGCCGCATGGAACTTCCGACACTATCTACTAGGTCATTTATATATATTGTGAAAAGCAACGGTCCCATAACACTCCCCTGTGGCACGCCAGAGGTTACTTTAACGTATGTAGACGTCTCTCCATTGAGAACAACATGCTGTGTTCTGTTTGCTAAAAACTCTTCAATCCAGCCACACAGCTGGTCTGATATTCCGTAGGCTCTTACTTTGTTTATCAGGCGACAGTGCGGAACTGTATCGAACGCCTTCCGGAAGTCAAGAAAAATAGCATCTACCTGGGAGCCTGTATCTAATATTTTCTGGGTCTCATGAACAAATAAAGCGAGTTGGGTGTCACACGATCGCTGTTTCCGGAATCCATGTTGATTCCTACATAGTAGATTCTGGGTTTCCAAAAACGACATAATACTGAAGCAAAAAACACGTTCTAAAATTCTACAACAGATCGACGTCAGAGATATAGGTCTATAGTTTTGCGCATCTGCTCGACGACCCTTCTTGAAGACTGGGACTACCTGTGCTCTTTTCCAATCAACCACTCGTGCATCCACTATGTACACTACTGGCTATTAAAATTGCTACAACTCGAAGATGACGTGCTACAGATGCGAAATTTAACCGACAGGAAGAGGATGCTGTGATATGCAATTGATTAACTTTTCAGAGCATTCACACAAGGTTGGCGCCGGTGGTGACACCTACAACGAGCTCACATGAGGAAAGTTTCCAACCGATTTCTCATACACAAACAGCAGTTCACCCGCATTGTCTGGTGAAACGTTGTTGTGATGCCTCGTGTAAGGAGGAGAAATGCGTACCATCACGTTTCCGACTTTGATAAAGGTAGGCTTGTAGCCTATCGCGATTGCGGTTTATCGTATCGCACCATTGCTGCTCGCGTTGGTCGAGAACCAATGATTGTTAGCAGAATATGGAATCGGTGGGTTCAGGAGGGTAATACGGAACGCCGTGCTGCATCCCAATGGCCTCGTATCACTAGCAGTCGAGACGACAGGCATCTTATCCGCATTGCTGTAACGGATGGTGCAGCCACGTCTCGATCCCTGAGTCAACAGATGGGGACGTTTTCAAGACAACAACAATCTGCACGAACAGTTCGACGACGTTTGCAGCAGCATGGTCTATCAGCTCGGAGACCATGGCTGCGGGTACCCTTGACGTTACATCACAGACAGGAGCGCCTGGGATGGTGTACTTAACGACGAACCTGTGTTGCCGAAAGGTAAAACGTAGACGTTTTGAGATGCACTGAGATGACGAATACGCTTCAGAAAGTATACAGAAGGATTATGTCGGTGCAAACGTATACTCAGGTATGTGTCTTTAACACTCACAGATACAATGAACATGAACCAGGTCAAAGAGAGAGGATAGACGTCAAATGATATCAGCCGATTCGACGTAACCAGCACCCACCGTGACTACACTGCTGCATACCTACATAACAAAGATGATTTCAAACGATTGTAGCACAGAAACGTTGCGTTTCCAAACATGAGTAGCAGTTCAAGATATTGTCTATAGAGTTACTTCTGCAAGTCCTAGTAGTTTGTAAACGAATTTAGACCACTCCGTATATGGTTCTCACCAAACATGAAGTGGAAGTATAGCATTTAGTTACCATAGATCTATTATATACAAGGCTTCCTCAAAACGCAAGTAGACCCAGATGTTCGCAAAGATTTCAGCACCATTTTGTAACAGAGGGGGCAATCGTACGGACGCGGTGGCAGATAAACATAACACAAAAGCGAAAACGTATCCGTACTGTCGTAGGCTTGGCGCGACGATATGGCCGCTGCAGAACCGCTAAGGTTGCCGCCCTGAAAAGGATAAACAAGAGGTTACTCGGGGAAACGTAAATCAGGTAACATTACATGATGAAATATCCCTTCTTGGGTACGACCGGTAAACTTCATACTCTGGCGTGTGCTCTTACAGGTAAAGCGGTTACTGTAAAACAATTCGGCAGGTCTATATTTTTTTAACAATGTCATCTTGAAACTTGATATTTGGAAACCGTGTGTGACAAAACCTCCCGCTACCGAAATAAAAATAAAGTTTTAAATTCCTATGAATTCTGATCTAGAATATAGTTTTGGATACGAACACTAATGCGTGAATTATTTTCAATTTGTATGATATCAGTTACGCTAAACTGAGTCTGACGATCTATAAATGAAATTAAATATAAAGAGTGATTATAGATAATACATATAATGGTCTCCTCATGAAACAATCATACACGATCAAGAATGAAATTTTCACTCTGCAGCGTGTGTGCGCTGATATGAAACTGCATTTCGTTCCGGAAACGTGCCCCAGGCTGTGGCTAAGCCATGTCTCCACAGTATCCTTTCTTCGTGGAATGCTACTTGTGCAAGGTTCGCAGGGGAGCTTCTGTGAAGTTTGAAAGGTAGGAGACGAGATACTGGATGAATTAAGGGTGTGAGTCGCGTTTGGGTAGCTCAGTTGCTAGAGCACTTGCCCGCGAAAGGCAAAGGCCCCAAGTTCGAGTCTCGTTCCGACAGACAGTTTTAATCTGCCACGTAGTTTCACATCAAATACAAGGGCTAACTTATGTATTAAAGTTGTGCTCTCTTAGAAAAATGAACCGACTGAATAATCTGAAAACTTTGCAAATGAAAACAGTTCCTAATTTCACCTCAAAAAGTTCGTCTTGGACCTGTAATTGTTTTCTACCTTGCATGGGATAACTGAGCTTTTATCTGTCTGCATAGTGGTGAAATATGAAGTACTGAAAAGTATGACCTCGAAATAAATCACTCCTTCCTTATTTGCCATATTTTAAGAAGATTTTGCAAATTTCAATTTTGTAATCTTTCCAAAAATGTAGCTAGGCTGTCCACGCAATAGTGCAAGGCATTACAATGCAGTAAAGTTCTAATATTCATTCAGATTGTGACGATAAACTTTAGTGAAATGTTTGCTGATGAATAACACAGTATTTTGAAATTATACTGAATTCCTTTTAAGAACAGAGAAGTGCCTCGTACTAATATGAACAACAACTGTTTCCTTACAAGCGTCATACAACATGAAAATTAACTCACACAAATACTATTTAAATTGTATAAAATTTACTCTTTGTTTTCTAAAGAAATACTTTAACTGAAGGGGGAGGCTGAAGAATTATGATTAAGTTTCTAAACACATGAATAATTTGCCCTAAATACCAAAACGCAGATATTGTTAAAAACAACATAATCTCTGCAATATTTACTCGGCTAGCTCTTGCAGCAAATAAAACTCATCTTATATCGCCCTGTTCCACAAGTACATGAAGTGTATTCGTAGCTGAGAATATGGACGACCGTCAGCTGGAATGACTACAATGAAATTTTGTGCTGGACCGGGACTCGACCCCGATTTCCCGCTTGTCGCTAGCGGTCGCCTGACCTTTTTTCTCTTCCATTTTGTTTTTTTATGTTTGATCGTAGCGGACGTCACATGACGTCCGTTGATGTTCGTTGTTGATCCCTTCACTCATTTTTTATAACAGAGAGCAGGCAGCCTCTGAGTCAACACGCTGGACTACCGAGACGGATAATCCTTAGACTGCCCGAACACGCTTCACGGCCAGACCCAAACTTCCATAGGTCGTCAACCACATGTATAAGACCTGCACTCGTGCATCCACTATTTACACTACTGGCCATTAAAATTGCTACACCTCGAAGATGACGTGCTACAGATGCGAAATTTAACCGACAGGAAGAAGATGCTGTAATATGCAATTGATTAACTTTTCAGAGCATTCACACAAGGTTGGCACCGGTGGTGACACCTACAACGAGCTCACATGAGGAAAGTTTCCAAACGATTTCTCATACACAAACAGCAGTTCACCCGCATTGTCTGGTGAAACGTTGTTGTGATGCCTCGTGTAAGGAGGAGAAATGCGTACCATCACGTTTCCGACTTTGATAAAGATTGGCTTGTAGCCTATCGCGTTTGTGGTTTATCGTATCGCACCATTGCTGCTCACGTTGGTCGAGAACCAATGACTATTAGTAGAATATGGAATCGGTGGGTTCAGGAGGGTAATACGGAACGTCGTGCTGGATCCCAACGGCCTCGTATCACTAGCAGTCTAGATGACAGGCATCTTATCCGCATGGCTGTAACGGATGGTGCAGCCACGTCTCGATCCCTTAGTCAACAGATGGAACGTTTGCAAGACAACAACCATCTGCAAATGGTTCAAATGGCTCTGAGCACTATGGGACTTGACATCTGAGGTCATCAGTCCCCTAGAACTTAGAACTACTTAAACCTAACTAACCTAAGGTCATCACACACATCCATGCCCGAGGCAGGATTCGAACCTGCAACAGGAGCGGTCGCGCGGTTCCTGGTTGTAGCGCCTAGAACCGCTCGGCCACCTCGGCCGGCCAACCATCTGCACGAACAGTTCGACAACGTTTGCAGCACCGTTACTGCGGTTACGCTTGACGCTGCATCACAGACAGGAACGCCTGCAATGGTGTACTCAACGACGAACCTGGGTGCACGAATGGCAAAACGTCATTTTTTCGGATGAATCCAGATTCTGTTTGCAGCATCATGATGCTCGCATCCTTGTTTGGCGACATCGCGGTGAACGCACGTTGGAAGCGAGTATTCGTCATCGCCATACTGGCGTATCACCCGGCGTGATGGTATAGGGTGCCATTAGTTACACGTCTCGGTCGCCTCTTGTTCGCACTGACGGCACTTTGAACAGTGGACGGTACATTTCAGATGTGTTACGACCCGTGGCTCTACCCTTCATTCGATCCCTGCGAAACCCTACATTTCAGCAGGATAATGCAAGACCGCATGTTGCAGGTCCTGTACGGGCCTTTCTGGATACAGAAAATGTTCGACTGATGCCCTGCCCAGCACATTCTCCAGATCTCTCACCTACTGAAAACGTCTGGTGAATGGTGGCCGAGCAACTGGCTCGTCACAATACGCCAGTCACTACTCTTAATGACCTTTGGTATCATGTTGAAGCTACATGGTCATCTGTACCTGTACACGCCATCAAAGCTCTGTTTGTCTCAATGCCCAGACGTATCAAGGCCGTTATCACAGTCAGAGGCGGTTGCTCTGGGTACTGATATCTCAGGATATATGCACCCAAATTGCTTGAAAATGTAATCACATGTCAGTTCTAGTGTAATATGTGTGTCCAATGAATACCCGTTTATCATCTGCATTTCTTCTTGGTGTAGCAGTTTTAAGGCCAGTAGTGTATATTCCTCCAGAGGGGAGGCATTTTAATTTAAAGTCGCTTGCGCGGTGTCGACGGATAAATACGATATTGCAGTGCCTGTGTTCTTCAGAACCCCGACGCAATGTTCCTTTGGACATGCATACATTTATCCGCTGACACTGAGCAAGCGATTTTCAATTAAAATGTAATAAAATAGAACATCTACAGCCGTCCTTTCGATATTGCAGTATACCGTCTTCAGGCCTTAACTGATGCTGAGGGGGTTAACTCCAATCGTATACACCATTCGCCGGCCGAAGTGGCCGTGCGGTTAAAGGCGCTGCAGTCTGGAGCCGCAAGACCGCTACGGTTGCAGGTTCGAATCCTGCCTCGGGCATGGATGTTTGTGATGTCCTTAGGTTAGTTAGGTTTAACTAGTTCTAAGTTCTAGGGGACTAATGACCTCAGCAGTTGAGTCCCATAGTGCTGAGAGCCATTTGAACCATTTTTATACACCATTCCATCATGGCCAAAATCTATCACCTGGTTTCCGTAGACTGTAACAACGATGTTGTGCCCCCAACCAGCCTACACGAGCTCAGGTAGCATTGAATCACCGTAACTCGTAGCTGTATAATAAATAACATCGAAAGGACGCCTGTAGGTTCAAAAATGGCTCTGAGCACTATGGGACTTAACATCTGTGGTAATCAGTCCCCTAGAACTTAGAACTACTTAAACATAACTAACCTAAGAACATCACACACATCCATGCCCGAGGCAGGATTCGAACCTGCGACCGTAGCGGTCACGCGGTTCCAGACTGACGCGCCTAGAACCGCACGGCCACATGGGCCGGCACGCCTGTAGGTGCTCCATTTTATTACATAAGTGAACGACCGGAATCCCTCAGATCTCTAATCAGAAGGATGGACGTGTAAGAGACTTCTATTAAAATATCTCCGCTGTACGGGAATATACATAAAGGATGTACGAGTGCAGGTTGTAGACACGTGGTTGGTGTCATATGGAAGTTTAGGTTTGGTCGTGAGGTGTACTCGCATATCCTAATGTTAAAGCGAGCTCTTGGGATAACCGGTAAGTCCAGATTCGAGCACCGGTCCGCCACAGATCTTCATTGTCATCATCACAAAGCTGATGGTTGTCCATATCCAAAACTGCAAATACTTTTCATATATTACGTAACGGTTTTAGTCTACATCTACATACTCCGCAAGCCACCCAACGGTGTGTGGCGGAGGGCACTTTACGTGCCACTGTCATTACCTCCCTTTCCTGTTCCAGTCGCGTATGGTTCGCGGTAAGAACGACTGCCGGAAAGCCTCCGTGCGCGCTCGAATCTCTCTAATTTTACATTCGTGATATCCTCGGGATGTATAAGTAGGGGGAAGCAATATATTCGATACCTCATCCAGAAACGCACCCTCTCGAAACATGGCAAGCAAGCTACATCGCGATGCACAGCGCCTCTTTTGCAGAGTCTGCCACTTGAGTTTGCTAAACATCTCCGTAACTCTATCACGCTTACCAAATAACCCTGTGACGAAACGCGCCGCTCTTTTTTGGATCTTCTTTATCTCCTTGTCAACCCGACCTGGTATGTATCCCACAACGATGAGCAATACTCAACTAGTGTTTTGTAAGCCTTTGTTGATGGACTACATTTTCTAAGGACTCTCCCAATGAATCTCAACCTGGCACTCGCCTTACCATCAGTTAATTTTATACGATCATTCCACTTCAAATCGTTCCGCACGCATACTCCCAGATATTTTACAGAAGTAACTGCTACCAGTGTTTGTTCCGCTATCATATAATCATACAATAAAGGATCCTTCTCTCTATGTATTCGCAATACATTACATTTGTCTATGTTAGGGGTCAGTTGTCACTCCCTGCACCAAGTGCCTATCCGCTGCAGATCTTCCTGCATTTCGCTGCTATTTTCTAATGCTGAAACTTCTCTGTATACTACAGCATCAACCGCGAAAAGCCGCATGGAACTTCCGACACTATCAACTAGATCATTTATATATATTGTGAAAAGTAATGGTCCCATAACACTTCCCTGTGGCACGCTAGAGGTTACTTTAACGTCTGTAGACGTCTCTCCATTGAGAACAACATGCTGTGTTCTGTTTGCTAAAAACTCTTCAATCCAGCCACACAGCTGGTCTGATATTACATAGGCTCTTACTTTGTTTATCAGGCGACAGTGCGGAACTGCATCTATTGCCTTCCGGAAGTCAAGGAAAATGGCATCTACCTGGGAGCCTGTATCTAATATTTTCTGGGTCTCATCAACAAATAAGGTGAGTTGGGTCTCACACGATCGCTGTTTCCGGAATACATTTTGATTCCTACAGAGTAGATTCTGGGTTTCCAGGAATTACATGATACGCGAGCAAAAAATATGTTCTAAAATTCTACAACAGATCGATGTCAGAGATATATAGGCCTATAGTCTTGCGCATCTGCTCGAAAAGCCTTCGTGAAAACTGGAGCTACCTGTGCTCTTTTACAATTATTTGGAACCTTCCGTTCCTCTACAGACTTGCGGTACACGGCTGTTAGAAGGGGGGCAAGCTCTTTCGCGTACTCTGTGTAGAATCGAATTGGAATCGCCGCAGCGCCTGTTCCTTCGGACTTACATGCGTGCCCGAAGGAAAATTTCATCTACTTCTGTACAACACTGCACTGCAATGTCGTGTACTTCCAAATGTATCATGTCTTTACAAAAACATTTCAAAAATCCCTCCTCTGTATTCAATTACACCAGGGAGCACCACAAAACTCATTCTCTCTATGGCACGTCTGGCATTAAATATCCTTACCCAGCAGCGACTCTCTCCCCTCCCCCCCTCTCTTTCTCTCTCTCTCTCTCTCTCTCTCTCTCTCTCTCTCTCTGCAACTGATTCATTCGCTCCACCGACCTCTACTCAATAACAGAACGTCTGGTAACCAAATGGTTCCAATGGCTCTGAGCACTATGGGACTTAACATCTGAGGTCATCAGTCCCCTAGAACTCAGAACTACTTAAACCTAACTAACCTAAGGACATCACACACATCCATGCCCGAGGCAGGATTCGAACCTGCTACCGTAGCGGTCGCGCGGTTCCAGACTGAAGCACCTAGAACCGCTCGGCCACCCCGGCCGGCTGTCTGGTAACCAAAGAATACGTATCAATCAGTGCATGCTTTCAAAATGGTAGTGCTAAACATACTAAACAAACTGATATTTCTCGTGATATATACAGCTTTCAAACTGACAAATTCTAAAACAATAGTGATGTCACATTTCAGTAGAATAGGTCGTTAACCTGAAGAGAAATTAAGCGAGAACCCTCGCATCTCGGCACATACCGAATGTGTGACACGGCGTGGTTTGTGGAAGAGGCAGAGTGCGCAGAATCCCAGCGGGCAGAATGTGCTAAGCCCGCTGTGGAGGAGGTCGCACCCTACATGCTCTTGCCCTGTGCTCGCCTCGCGCCGTGCTAGCAGCTCCGCGCGGTATTTGCTCTGCAGAACGGGATTTCGCTGCGTGTGCAGCCGCTATGTAAATCGCGGCAGCTGCTGCTCGGCGCTCCAGCTTTTACGGCAGGCGCCTGCAAAATGATACCTTTATTCGCCGCGAAACTGCCCCCGGCGTTCCACCCCCTCTGCCGCTACACAGAAACCCACCGCCGCGGCGGAACGCGTAAGAGTTTACGGTGCAGCGCCGGAAATGAGGCATACTAAACGCGACTCTCCGCGCAGACAGCGCCGTTGGGAGCGCGTCGTCTGTCGTATTACCGTACATTATTTAAAAGATACGACCTCCCATCCCGCCGTAGGAGATGTCCCTATGTATACAGCGACCGCAGATACTCGATGAGTGCCAGATTCTCGACGACGCGTGTGCAGTGCTTAGCGAACCGGCTTGAAATTGTACCTTTTGGTCCACCAGACAAGGCTTCTTGCAAGCTTTATAAAAAGTTGACCGTCCATCGCATGAATTGTTACCTTATGAGTTCCTCTCCATCTGACGGGAATCTGATAACTCGCCTCATACACTACAATGTACATATTTGTTATGCTACACTATGTCTTATCTTATCTTATCTTTAAGCGATGGCCGAGATCGAGATCGTTGGAATAATTTGCATCACTGAAGCATACATATTACGCCACAAAAAGGATTGTTTCGATTGTGAAAATACACTACTGGCCATTAAAACTGCTACACTACGAAGATGACGTGCTACAGACGCGAAATTTAACCGACAGGAAGAAGATGCTGTGATATGCAAATGATTAGCTTTTCAGAGCATTCACACAAGGTTGGCGCCGGAGGTGACACTTACAATGTGCTGACATGAGGAAAGTTTCCAACTGATTTCCCATACACAAACAGCAGTTGACCGGCGTTGCCTGGTGAAACGTTGTTGTGATGCCTCGTGTAAGGAGGAGAAATGCGTACCATCCCGTTTCCGACTTTGATAAAGGTCGGATTGTACCCTATCGCGATTGCGGTTTATCGTATCGCGACATTGCTGCTCGCGTTGGTCGAGATCCAATGACCGTTAGCAGAATATGGAAACGGTGGGTTCAGGGGGGTGATACGGAACGCCGTGCTGGATCCCAACGGGCTCGTATCACTGGCAGTCGAGATGACAGGCATCTTATCCGCATGGCTGAAACGGATCGTGCAGCCACGTCTCGATCCCTGAGTCAACAGATGGGGACGTTTCCAAGACAACAACAATCTGCACGATCAGTTCCACGACGTTTGCAGCAGCATGGACTACCAGCTCGGAGACCATGGCTGCGGTTACCCTTGACGCTGCATCACAGACAGGAGCGCCTGCGATGGTGTACTCAACGACGAACCTGGGTGCACGAATGGCAAAACGTCATTTTTAGGATGAATCCAGGTTCTGTTTACAGCATCGTGATGCTCGCATCCGTGTTTCGCGACATCTCCGTGAACGCACATTGGAAGGGTGTATTCGTCATCGCCATACTGGCGTATTAACCGGCGTGATGGTATCAGGTGGCATTGGTTACACGCCTCGGTCACCTTGTTCGCATTGACGGCACTTTGAACAGTGAACGGTACATTTCAGATGTGTTACGACCCGTGGCTCTACCCTTCATTCGATCCCTGCGTAACCCTACATTTCAGCAGGATAATGCAAGACCGCATGTTGCAGGTCCTGTACGGGCCTTTCTGGATACAGAAAATGTTCGACTGCTACCCTGGCCAGCACATTCTCCAGATCTTTCACCAATTGAAAACGTCTGGTCAATGGTGGCCGAGCAACTGGCTCGTCTCAATACGCCAGTCACTACTCTTGATGAACTGTGGTATCGTGTTGAAGCTGCATTGGCAGCTGCACCTGTACACGCCATCCAAGCTCTGTTGGACACAATGCCCAGGCGTATCAAGGCCGTTATTACGGCCAGAGGTTGTTGTTCCGGGTACTGATTTCTCAGGATCTATGCACCCAAATTGCGTGAAAATGTAATCACATGTCAGTTCAAGTAAAATATATTTGTCCAATGAATACCCGTTTATCGTCTGCATTTCTTCTTGGTGTACCAATTTTAATGGCCAGTAGTGCACAAATTTGTTACGCTACACTACGTCTTTTTTATCTCATTAGAAAGTAAGTTACAGCGGGGGCCCAGATCGGGATCCATGGAATAATTTGCATCTCTGAAGTATACATATCACGCCATAAGAAGGATTATTTTGATTGTGAAACTATTTTAGAAGCTACAGCTTGCGGATGGAACCGTGTGCCGACCGAAATATAAGCAGCTGTAGGCGCTCGATGGATTGGTTCAAGTAAAGATTCGACCAGTCTGCGAATTTTTGTCCAGTGAAGATTTGCTTAAAAGATGCACCGGTGCCAGTGCCCAAAAGGACAACGAGAGCTTCAATGCGTTCACTGGTTCCGAACCATCTTCATTGCGGCGAAAATTTGTTGAAATTGCAGCTGATATGGCTATAGGTGTATTCAGAGAAGGTTATTTATTCTGAAGTCCATGAACGTGTTGGTAATTACATAGCTGCAGGTATATTTAGCGCCGGTTAGTCGTCTACTCTGTAGACCGCGAACGCCTCAGGAGTCGTATTAGGGACGAACAGCAAAATCTTTGCCGGTTAATCTGACAGTAAACTCGTTGCCGCCACGGAGTAAAGAATTTCTCAGTTTGTTAACAGCACTGATTAGGAGAAAACACAGCACCAAATTCAGAACCTGAGCACGTTTAGGGAAGAGGAAGGATGCGTCTGTGGTCCCAGTATCGCACATTAACCATAAATTTTGAAACAACTATTTTTGTATTACTTCAAACTTTAAAAGCGTTTTGCTCGAGACAATATTTTTCAGCGCTCGCAGCGCTCTAGATCCTCGACAGATTAACTGATTCATTTGATTTTTTAATTAAAGATAATTAAATTTAGGGGACCAAAAAGAGAGCTTCTTTCTGTATTCGAATTTTTAATATTTTTTTTTACTCATTTGATTTCAAAAGGCCGTCCCCAGAAACTGTCATGGTTTTCATATAGCTGCCATTTTTGAGGCATTTTTCAAAACCATACCCTGATGGTCCCGGCACATTCATATCAATTTGAGAATTTTCTACTTTTATAGTTTCACGAATAGCCCCGTATCTGTATAGCACTTCACGCAAAATAAAGCGTGTCATGAGGCTTATACTTTGAAAACGGCTGCAGCCTCTATTTTTAATTTGTTATGAAATAATTTTGTCATATCTCAGTGCACGCACAATAAAGTGGTAAACCTCATTTAATAAAAACACTTTTTATATGAAAAAAATTGTGATCTTCATTCCTTTTTTGTGACTTTCGACCAAAACTTCCCCTTATAGTGTCTACCATTCTCGCTTAGTAACGCTTCCGGAGGAATGAAGTAAACAAGAAATATAGGAAAGGTAATGAGAGATGCAGACAGAAAAAATGTGATTAAATAGAGAAAGAAATGGTCGTCTGTTCAAATGGCTCTGAGCCCTATGGGACTCAACATCTGAGGTCATCAGTCCCCTAGAACTTAGAGCTACTTAAACCTAACTAACCTAAGGACAGCACATACATCCATGCCCGAGGCAGGATTCGAACCTGCGACCGTAGAGGTCGCGTGGTTCCAGACTGAAACGCCTAGAACCGCTCGACCACTCGGCCGGCCAAATGGCCGTCGGAAACACATATTATGCATATAGAAAAAACTAAACAACCTTCAGTTGTCAGGTGACATGAGAGAGGAACAAGTGAGAGTTGACTTGGTGACACGGAAGATTCGGTTTTAGAATTCAACAGTTCACAGGAAGACATACGATAGCATAGCATAAGACAAAAGGCATACGTAACATTCCACCGGAGCTTCTAAAGTCATTGGGAAAATTGTCAGTCAAACGGTTCTTCATATTGGTGTGTAGAAACTACAAGACCGCACACACATACTCGGACCTTTGAAAAAATACGCCGCCTGATAAAACGAAGTGCAACAACCAGAAGTCATTGCATCCTCTCCTGAGACGAGGTAGCCAATAATTTTTTTCTAGGCCTCGATATCCTCGATATTGGCAGAATAACATAGTTATGTCCGAGGTGATACCACGTATATTCCATCTCGGACAGCTGTGTCGAACTTGCTGGCCACGGGACTACCTCAACATCACGAAGACATTTTATAGAGATGTATTCCATATGTGGACGCTCCTATCGAAAAAAGGCACCTCGATACATAACATCAGAGGTAACAAATGAGGACGAAGGATTTCCACGGCGTACCATTGTAACTAGCAGATTTCCTAAACAATGTCACGAGTGACTTGAGGTCATACACAATTGCTGAAATGGTTCAAATGGCTCTGAGCACTATGGGACTTAACATCTGAGGTCATCAGACCCCTAGACTAAAAACTACTTAAACCTAACTAACGTAAGGACATCACACACATCCAAGCCCGAGGCAGGATTCGAACCTGCGACCGTAGCAGCACCGCAGTTCCGGACCAAAGTGCCTAGAACACAATTGCTCCCCTTACAAAGATGTCAGGACTAAAACTCGTATTCCTCTTCAAACCAAAGAAGGGATCGTACCTCTACCAAAATCATAACCATTCCCGCCGCCATTTATCCTCTGCGGTATTGCAGAACCACAATCCGTAACTGAAAACAATACTACGTCATTCGTCAGCACTTCCGGTCATACCACGATTCGTAATTCTTGGGACGTAATTTTCTAGTGCTGCTACTGCTAGTATCCGACAAATATTGTGGGATGACGCAGAATACTATTTCTTGATCTCGGGTGGCAGGCGAGGTTGTGAAAGAGTTAGGGTGCGCTTTGTTCACAATACTGCGATCCTTCCTTCTGGTGGTGAAACGTAGTCGACCGCACCCTTGATGGCGAGTTCCATTGCCCTGACGTTCCCAGGCTGTCCAGCATCCGGGCAGTGTCACGTCTAAAGCCACACGAAAGAGAATATTGCGCGATCCGACCATCTGCCCAAATGGAGGCCCACTCCGTCAGGTGCTCACACAGCTAACGTCGTCTGTATGTCCTCCACAGTTATCATTCAGCATCTGACGTGTTCACGCCTGTAATGTACACTACGAGGCCTGGTAACACAAACACAAATTCACTCTGCAGGCCTATCTACCTGTAACATATTATTTAATAGTGTGTACGTATACGAAATTACATTGACATCCGACCATCTCTCCTATGTGCTTCAAATAATTTCGAAGACAGCAAAAGAAGTTAAGCGCAAGAATTATCCCAAAATTAAAGTTTCATACATCCAAGTTGCTAACAAGAACAATGTACAGAAGAATGGAAAAAAATTGAGGGTCTGTTAGACCCCGGTCGATTTGGCTTCAGGAAAGGTGAAGCCACCACAGTGGTAATTCTGACGTTGCTCTTGATAATGGATGCAAGACTTAAGAAAAATGATTTGTCGACCTACATAAAGTGTTAGGTAATGTAAAATGGGCAAGATGTTCAAATTGATGAGAATAATAGGAATAAGATATAGAGAAAGACGGATAATATATATTATGTACAAGAATGAATAGGAAGCAATAAGACTGGAAGGCCAAGAACGCAGTGCTCGAAGCAAAAATGGAGTAAGACAGGGATGAAATCTTTAGCGCCTGAGTTGAAGCTATGACACTTACAAGCAATGAAGAAAATAAAGGTTAAAAAGTGTTATTTAAGTTCTTAGTAAAATGATATCAGTGATAACATTCGCTGATGACATAGCTGTCCTCAGTGTAAGTGACAAATAATTACATGGTCTGTTAATAGGAATGAAGTGTCTAATGAGGACAAAATAAAGATTGAGTGTAGACCGAAGAAAGATGGAAGTAATGAGAAATAGCAGAATTGAGAATAGCGAGAGACTTACTATCCGAATGGATGACCATGAAATTATGGTATCTTTGAAGCATGATAACAAAGGACAGGCGAAGCAAGAAGGACACTAAGAGCATACCTTCACAGGCAGAGAGTGCATTTCTGGTCAAAAGAAAACTACTAATACCAAACAGAGGCCTTGATTTGCGGTATCTATTTCTGAGGACGTACATCTAGGCCACAGTATTGTATGGTTGTGAAACACTGACTGTGGGACAACCAGAGAGGAAGAGAATCGAAGCGTTTGCGCTGTTGCCCTACAGGAGGAAGCTGTAAAATGTGAACTACAGAGTAACGTGGGATAGGTACAAAAAAAAAAGGAAGGAAGATTGGGTTTAACGTCCAGTCGCCATCGAGGTCAGTACAGATGGATCACAAGCTCGGATTCTGTTAAGGATGGGGAAGGAAGCCGGCCGTGAACTTTCAAAGGAAGCATCCCGGTGTTTTTCTGCGGCGATTTAGGGAAATAATGGGTTTGAACCATCGTCTTCCCGAACGCGAGTCCATTGTGCTAACCATTGCGCCCCCTCGCTCGGTTTGAATAGGAACATGAACAAAGAAGGAAAAATAATAAAGGAAGACTAAAAATGGTTCAAATGGCTCTGAGTACTATGGTACTTAACATCTATGGTCATCAGTCCCCTAGAACTTAGAACTACTTAAACCTAACTAACCTAAGGACATCACACACGTCCATGCCCGAGGCAGGATTCGAACCTGCGACCGTAGCGGTCACGCGGCTCCAGGCTGTAGCGCCTAGAACCGCTCGGCCACTCGGGCCGGCAGACTAAGAGTGAACTAGTCGGATTAAAAAGACGTAAGAGACGCAATCTTTCGTCCATAGTGTTCAGAAGTATGAAGCTTCGGGAGAGGGTGTAAAATTAAGGCTGCAAGAATGTCAGCGACAAAGATTCACCGCTCATATTTCTAAACATCGTGAAAGTGAGGAAGAATTAAAGGACATACTGAATAGGATGAACAGTCTACTTAGCACAGAATACGGATTGAGAACAGTCCAAAGAAAGAAGAAAGTAATGAGGACTAACAGAAGGGATGTTAGTGAGAAACCTACCATCAATATTGGGAACCTCAAAGTAGAAGAAGTGAAGGGTTTCTGACACTTTTGAAGCAAAATAGCACAAATCGGACGAAGCATAAAGGGCATAAAAAGCATATTAGCACAGGAAAAGAGGGCAATTCTGGCTAAAGAAGTTACTAGTATGAAACAATGGCTTTAAATTGACGAAGAAATTTCTGTGAATCTACTTGTTGAGCACAGCTCTGTACAGAGGTGAATCACGGAGTGTGGGAGGAAAATAATGAAGAGAATCGAAGCGTTTGAAATGAGTCGTTTGTTGAAAATTAGGTGGACTGATAACAGAAGAGAGGAGGTACTACGAAGAATCACAGAGGGGAGTAGCAAGTGGAGAACATTGACAAGAACAACGGGCACCGTGATAGGATAAGTGTTAAGACTTCACACAAGAAACACCATGGAATTAGAGAAAGCTGTAAAGTTTACGCGCTGTACGGAAAGACAGAGACTGGAATATATACAAAAGTAACTATTGTGGACAACGGGTGCAAGTGCTACTCTGAGACGAAGAGTCACGGGATAGGAAATCAGAGTGGGCCGGATCAAACAGGCCAAAACAGTGACGTTACTCATGATAAAAAATGCTGTACCTAAGTGTGAATATTGCACCTAAGTGCACTTGCGTCTTGTCAGGTGAAAATAATTTTTTTTTTTTTTTTTAAATGTGTGTTGCCGGCCGCGGTGGTCTAGTGGTTCTGGCGCTGCAGTCCGGAACCGCGGGACTGCTACGGTCGCAGGTTCGAATCCTGCCTCGGGCATGGGTGTGTGTGATGTCCTTAGGTTAGTTAGGTTTAAGTAGTTCTAAGTTCTAGGGGACTTATGACCTAAGATGTTGAGTCCCATAGTGCTCAGAGCCATTTGAACCATTTAAATGTGTGAGATCTGATGTGACTTAACTACTAAGGTCATCAGTCCCTAATCTTACACACTACTTAACCTAAATTATCCTAAGGACAAACACACACACCCATGCCGGAGGGAGGACTCGAACCTCCGCCGGGACCAGCCGCACAGTCCAGGACTGCAGCGCCTTAGACCGCTTTTTTTTTATAAAACATTTATTAAAAAAAACAATGTTACACTCCAAATACATACTAAGTTATGCATACATGAAGTTATTTAAACATTTCAGTAACGCTGACGTTAAGGAAAGACAACAGAGGATTGTGTTACTGACTAATTACCAGAAAGAATTAATTTAAACATCAAGAACAAAATTTTTAAAGACATTCAAACTTCAATCTGAAGAAGTAAAATCTGCACTTTGAATTACATGAGGTGCAATCTTTACAGAAGCATAATTTCTTTATGATGGATATCAGCAAGTTGATGGGATAATTTTATTTAAAACAATTTAATAATCATATTAGACAATTTCTGAAATACTTGAGAATGGCGGAAAGGAGATATATAATAAATTTGACTAGCCTTCCAACTACACTTTCTGGACATTAATTGAATCTGAAGTGATCAGATCTATATAATCAGTCTTTCACTGGATCAGATCTATATAATCAGTCTTTCACTGAGAAACTGACTTACACATCACAGTGCAAAAATGAACAGGGCAATGTGCCAGCCATTGAATATTACATTTATCAGATAGACTCTTATGGTTTTAAACAATCGATAAGGACATTTCTATAAAAACTGTCTACTTCCAAATTTCTAGTATAAGCCAATAATGCACCTTTAATGTTTTGTATTTTGACACTATTTCGACACACAATCTCAATGTCCCATAAGTTCTGTACATTAGCTTATAAGTTGCAAAAACTACTCTCTGAAGTAGAAAAAGTACATATCATTAATATACTGTAAAATCTTAAATAGTATCCTTAAGGTAACTACAATACATCACTGACAACACAGTCTTCTTTTTTATATTAACCAATGCCTATTCTTTCAAATACAATTTTTAACATATTACCGAACTTTTTCTTGTGATTCGAATAGCTTCTAATTTTGTGAAACTCACACAGCATGTGTACCTTGAACTCTATGATGCTATCGGATCCTAATTTGTTAAGGACGTAGTTAACAAAATTTCCCAGCAACCAGTGCACAGCGTTATTTTTTGCTTCTGGGAAATAGCGTGCGTCAGGCCTGTGTATCAATGACAGCGATATATACTCAGGGGATGTTCTTGTAATCAGAGCTATTTGCTCTCGGACCCACTTCCAACTATTCATGTGACCACTGCAAGTATATCTGTGAATTACTGTGTCAACTAGATGGCATTGTTGACATAAATTTGTTTCACAGAGTCCGATTGCGTGCAGTCTTTCATTGGTGCTAACTATGTTGTTAACTGTCTTGTACCATGCCGTTTTTATGTTAGACGTGAGCACATTAGAACTAATGTTTTTCCAAATCTCAGTCCACTCAATGTTTGGAAACTGTCGTTTTATTTTGTTTCTTCCTTCGCTTTTCTTTCGTTCCCGCATTATGGCTCTCGATGTTAAGTGTCGTGACTGCCTGAGTTCGACACTGACATAACTAAACTCAACATAGAAAATCCTCACGTGCTGTAAGCGACTGTTGATATTCTGCACGTCAATCGGGGAAAGCAGGCTTGGAGGTTTAATGATCTCGAAAAGTTGGCTGGTAATGCTTTCTCGCGAGTCTCTTATTAAATTAACTTGCCTTTTGATAAAAAGAGCAGAGGCTTTATCCGTTATATCAGTTAATCCTAGTCCATCATTTTTAGGATCTAAAGTGGCTACTTTAGCAGGTACTCTGAACACTTCACCTCTCCACAAAAAGTTGGTGATTTTGGACATTATTCTCCTCGCTATCATTCTCGGTATTGGAAACAGCTGGGCAGTATAATAAGCCTTAGCAAGGATGCATGAGTTGATATACTGTGTTCTTTGAACTTGGTTCATATATGGAGTTAAATTCTCTACAATGGCTCCTTGCACTTTATCTGCTGCAACTTTCCAATTTAAAGCCGTCATTTTCATAGGACATGCTGTCAGGGTGATCCCAAGTGTTTTATGTTGTCGGACTATTTTTGCCCACTCGACGTTGATATTATCAAAACCTCTGAGATTTAACATCTTACTTTTTTTTCGTTTGCATTGGCTCCAGATGCTCTACATTACGAATCAATCACCGTTGCTAGCGTGGTTACCTCGTCATTATTCCTTATAATGACCCCTATATCGTCAGCATAGGCTCTTATAACTGTTTTATTTCCTGATAATGTTAAGCCTTTTAATGTAGCATGGACATGTCGGAGGAAAGGTTCCAGCGAAATTGCGAAGAGCGACATGGACAGAGGACTTCCTTGAGGAACACCTCGTTGTATTTGCATCGGCCTGGATTGTTGACAATTCACCGCTATTTTAGCATTTATTCCAGTTGCTATGTTCTTAATCAACTGTATGACCCTATCGTTGAAACCTATTTTCTTCAATGTCTGTAGAAGATATTCATGATTTACTACATCGAACGCTTTATAAAAATCTAAAAACAATAAAGCACACTTTATGTTTGTTACAGAAGTTATTGCAATGATATCCCTGAATTCCGCTAGATTTTGAAAAATGGTTCTGCCTTGTGCACAGTTCTGATGTTGACTAATAATTTTATCTGTAAGGCATGAAATTCTCTTGTTTATTATTCTAGCTATTAATTTATAATCAGAATTCAGCAGTGAAATTGGACGAAAATTATTTAAATCTTTGTTTCCATTATTTTTTGGCACCAGAACAATTTTACTCTCCTTAAACTCAGCCGGAATCATTTTCCCCTGAATAACCTCATTTACAATGTCCGTGATTTTCGCACCTACTATTGGCCAGCAACGGATGTAAAACTCTGCTGGCAGACCATCCGGTCCTGGGGATTTTTTTGGTGGTGAGGCGCACAGAGTCTCATACACATCTTCTTCAGTGACAACCTCGAGAAAATTTTCGTTGTCATCATCTGTCAGCTGTGGGGCTAGGATGTCAAGGAATTCTTCCAAGGAAGCATCTCTACTTTGATGTACAGAATATAGCTCGCAATAATAGCGATAAATCTCGTCCATGATATCCTGCTGGGTTCTGAGAATCGTACCGTGTTTTGTTCGAATTTCATCAATAAAAGTCCTTCTCCCGTTTTTCGTATGCTTCACTAAATGATATAGGGAAGTAGTTTCATCTTCTGACACCGAATTTGCCTTCGATTTTATTTTCAACCCTTCCATTTGACTTCTCTTGATATTAAGTAACTTGGCTTTGACTTTTTTGATGTCTGCCATCCGAAGTGGGGAACCTGCTGAGACTTGATCATATAGATCTCTCAAAACGGAATAGTAATACTCTATAGTGCATTTCATTTCCCTTGCGCTCTGGGCACTGTATTGAATAAGAACTTTCCTCAACTTTGGCTTTGCCATTTTAACCCACCAGTCAATAGCAGTGGCATATCTACTACGGGCTCGCAGGCATATTGCCCATGTTTCTTTAATCAGATCTTCTAAATCATGATTTACTAACAAGGAAGTGTTCAAATCCACTGATTCTTGAATCGGCGAACCGGCTGTCTTGTTAGATTTATGCAAGCTAAGACACTTGAATGGTCTGAAAAGTACGTAGGAATGGTTTCTACTTTTGTCACGGAAGTTTCAAGATTTTTAGAAATATATAGTCTATCAATCCTGCTGCGTGATATTGCCGTGACATAAGTGAACTCAACACTGGAGGGGTATTTGATTTCCCATACATCCTTTAATTCTAAACCAGTAACTAGTTGTTTTAGTTCACTTGAGAAATTAAAATTAGGTAACTGATCTTTTCGATTTAAAACACAATTAAAATCACCTCCAAGTAATAACTGTCTTGGCGATTTCCTTAACAAGTATATCAGGTCATCTTTGAAGAAACGTGCCCTGTCAGCTCGATGAGAACTTCCTGAAGGGGCGTACAAGTTGACGATAGTCACATCATAGACATTTAGTCCTATTCCTCTTCCGGATTCCAGTCGTTCCATCTCGCTTACTGCATCCCTTCCCTCACCAAAATAGCTGTTCCAACACTTGTTTCGGGAGACACATTTATGTAACTGACAAAACCGGGAATTACCAAATCCGAAATTAGAACTTCTTGTAACAGGGCAATATCAGTCGCGGATTCGTACAAAAATTCCTTAAGGGCCGATAATTTCAAACCGGTCGTGATTTTATTTATGTTTATAGTGGTGACAGAATAAGATTGCGTCATTGTGCTGTCACTATGTAGTTTTTTTGATGAACTAATATAGTTTCATGTGGTTCAGGGTTCAGTTAAGGTGTAACAGCTTTCTCGGAAGGCTGAACATGGAATAACACTTCAGTCAGTTTATTAGTTACTGTCCCGTTTTTTTCTGCTTCTAATGTTTTCTCTTGTAACGCAAGCAGACTGATTTCCTGGTAAACTTTCTGATTTTTCCTCCAGTGATTCGTGTACGACCGTTTCGGACTGAACATTCTTTGGGCTTGGGTCGCCCCTACCGGATTTTCCCTTCCCTTGGTTACGAACTACATTCTCATTTGGTTGTGTCGGTATTTTACTTCGCGGCTTATCTGGAGCAGCAGCAGACGCTTTTGCAATTTCCGTTGCCGGCGGCGCCTGCCCTGAGGTGTTGACCGTGATTTCAGTTTGGCCACCACTTCCTCTTTCTTTATTAATTTCACTCACTTTCTGATCGAGGGAAACAAGTGGAGACTGCAGTTTTGCAACCTCTCCCTGAATCTGTTTATTAACAGATAGATTCTGATCTTTGCAATCGGCTACTGCACCTGATGTTTCTTGCAAATTAATGCTGCTTACACCCCCTTCATTTTCTGGTACCGTATGTGTATTATCTTTCTGTTCATTAGTTTCCATTCCCATTTTGCCTTCAGGTTCCTCTGCTTCCTCATCGCACTGTTTTTGCTTGCGAAGTGAGGGAGTGGGACAAGACAGCTCGTCCTCTGAACAACTATCAGTTATCTCCAGAGGTCGTCTTTTCGGTTGCGTTTCAGTTTCACGAGAAGTGGCAACAGGGTTTCCTTTTGTTGTTAACGGGGGAAATTGACTGTCATCGTGAAGGGAGACATCAGCTTGACCCGCTGCGTTAACATCCTCAACCAGTTGTTCCGGGCTATTCTTTGGTAACAGATCATTTAAGGTAAGCTTCTGACGCTGTATCAAATTACTTTTAAGAACAACAGTTCGCCGCGGACATTCCTGTCTGAAGTGGCCGGTTTCGTTACATATAAGACATGTAGCTTCCTGACCTGTATAAACAATTTGTGCCTTATACCCACAAACAGTTATGTGAGACGGAATATTCGTCTTAACGTCCATCTCTACACAGCGGACCCCGTTAAAACACTGCAGTTTAAAGCGAGGCGACCATCTTTCATTTGCAATTGATTTAACGTCTCCGTAGTTTGAAAGAGCTTCCTTAATCTTATCATTTTCAACTTCAATGGGAAGATTCAAGACACGAACGGTTTTGTAATGAATGTCCGCTCTATAGATGGAAACCTTACTTTTATAACCATTTCTATGCACAAAATCTACTTCATAGCCCCACTTTCGTAACACTTTATCAACAGTCGAAGCACTGATTAACTTGACAAAAACACAGTATTTTTCCTGATCCAGTTGCCAGGTATGAACGGTTTCAGAATTTAGACCAATTACCTGTGTAATCCAGTCATCTATTTCCAGGGATGTCGGCTGAACAGGACGGGATTCCTTGTCAAAAGCAAATACCAGAGTATTCTTCCTGAGGTTTGTAGCCATGGTTAATCCAGCGAAGCAATTTCGGTAAAACAACCGAAATTCCAAGTAGCAGCAGCAAGACCAGAAAGAGCGATCAGATCACAAGGAACAGGAACGAACACGGAGATTAACGGACGGACGGCACTCGGCGAAGCACAAGCACAGCGATGTAAACACTGAAGTGCAGCGCAACAGTTAACAGCGGCCACTCGCGAGCGTGGCTGAAACGGAACTGGTCCGCTCGGCTAAACCCTCGCGGCCTTGTCAGGTGAGGCGCAACCGGTCCCCCTCGGTGCCTATACACATAACGTGGTGCTGATTTCAACGAAATGTGAAAATAAAGTAATGACCTAGCCGCAGGCATAGTAAGGAAGAAATCTAAAGAAAGTATCTCATATCAGCATTAGATTATCCATGTGTGAAGTGAATTTTTTCAGTTCCCTGTAGAATATATTACTTGCCCACCATAAACGAGAATACAGCGTTACTCATGCGGCACTCACGAAAGAAAAGTCAGAACACTGACAGTAGTACAACGCAGTACTTCTGAAACATGATATGAGGAATACCTGACTGCACAGACAACGTCGAGCTGTAGCACATGCATGACCCTTATCAGAAAGAGCCCAAAGTATAGTCAAGTCCAAGGTCTGATGATTCAGTCTTAAGTGCGCCCATTATAACAGGTCAGCCTACAGAACAATCTGGAGTTTCGCAGTGGTGTTTCGGATTTCATACCAGCTCCAAAAGTAGGGCTGAAGCCCTTGATATAGCTGTGCTGCCTCCACTATGATATCACTAGATATCACACAGTGCATGGTTTTCCTGTGGCTGTGATGTAATGTGTCAGGAATCTGCTTATTTATTTTATAGGAATTAATTGTCTTTGAGAGAAGGAAATAAATAACGGGAAACAGAGGACAGGATTATTCAAATTATTCAAGCGGCTAGTTGCAGCTATTATGCTTACCTTTCATTTAGAGCGTACTGGTCAAACACGTAAGTGGAACGACCTTCAGGTGGTATGCTAATATTTTTGCAGATACGTTTGCAAAAATTCTACTTACGTAGTTCGGGGACAAATAAAGAGAGCTGCACTATTTATTAACATATTTATTTTCTTGCATCCATGTCAGATCAGTTCAGAAGTAATTAATTGTTCTAGAGCTGTGTACAGGCTGTGGACCAATTCGTTAAACCTGGTGAATGTAAACTGCTTTTATTGAACACAACGAACAATACAAGTTCCTTAACCAACTTATCTAGTTTTTATGTCTTAGTACTATCAGACAGAAAAGCGTGTCCAAAAATTTCCTGTGTCAAAGAATTCTTCATCAACGAGAAGAGAGACAAAGCTTTCAATAATTTCCACTGGAGTTCGATTATTGTCATGGAGAACAGAAATCCTTCCAGCAACGAAGGTCATATGAGTTTGGTGACCATGACAAGACCCAAACCTGGGGACGTTACAGGTTACATTAAATCGCCATTCAGTGGAGTCGTTGAGTATGCTTGATAGATGGCACCACTGAATTTTTCTCTCATTTATTCCAAGTGAAGGCGGTACCTTTTGATAAAGAATAACCGTTAATTGATAACTGTTAACTTCCGCAGTTTTGATCACAATAAATTCTGCATCACAGCATTCTTACCGAAAACGCATCTAGAATAAGACATTGCTGTTAAATATTTAATCACTGTTCCGATGCATTGCTCTCATTGTACACAAATTTGTTTCTTACTATTTCCGCAGTACACAGTTTTAACAGGTAAGAAGAACTATCTTATTCAAAACAAAATGCTTACTAAGACTTAACACAGCAGCAAGTGGCGGTCATAAGTCAAATTTAACAGAAAGAAGTTGAGAACGTAAAAGAATTGTTAGTATATACCTCAAAGTCGCTAATATTATACTTATAGCAAAGACTCTTACGTTATGAAACATTTTAATTTATTATCTGTTTATATTCTAGTCTGATTCTATAATTCCTCTTAATATTTATGTGAGTTTCAAACTTGTACACATCCTAAAACCACAAAATACTTGTTACCTTCTTCTCCCATGGTCTACCCATGGCCATTTGTTCCTAAATTTTTAAATTTTCTGATATTACAAGCTGTCCCACTTATTCAAGTACTCACAGCCTCCTTCACCAAGGAAATCTAGCAAGTTTTTGTTTCGAACCTAACCAGTCATCTATATTTCTTCTTTAACATTACTGTTCAAGTTGTCCAATTTCTTCAGTTTCTCTTAGTGTTCGTTTTTAAAATCTACAGTGTGACATGTTTCTAAAATACAGGTTTAAAGTGTTCACCCTCAACTCTCTACTAAACTTTGGCACCAATAGATTTCTTTGGCCGAGAGAGCCACTGTCTACCGTTGCTTCTTCCATGTCCCGTTAATCTTATCCCCAGCCAGCAGGATCTTTCACTTCTGTCGAAAATGTTCTCTTGTCAAATGAGGAGCTCAACTTAAAATAACATAAATGACACTAACCAGTAACACTTTATTACTAATTACTGACATTTTCGATACTCCAAAATTTAGTGCTCGAAATGTACACTGAAAAATTAAGGCCGACATTTGATATCAGAACATATCTCTTGGCCACGAATGTCCTCTTCGCCTGTACTAGTCTGCTTCTTATGTCTTTCTTGCTCCGTCTATCTTGGGATATTTTACTGCCTAGGTAGCAGAATTTCTAAACTTCGTCAACTTCATAATCCTCAGTTTTGATGTCAAATTTATTGCTGTTCTCATTTCTAGTACATCTGTAGATTTGCTCTAAACCCGTATTCTCTACTCATTAGACTCTTCATTCCATTCAACATATCGTGTAGTTGTTCTTCAGTTTCGTCAGCAAATCTTATCATAAGTACTGTATCACCTTGAATGTTAATTACACTCTTGAACCTTTTTTTTAATTCCCATCATTGCTTCTTCGATGTGTAGAGTGAACTGTGGGGCGAAAGACTGCACTCCTGTGTTACACCCTTTCCTAATCCGAGCCGTCGTTCTTGGTTCTTGTACCTATTGTATATTACCGTTCTTTCCCTATAGCTTACCCTAATATCTATTTGAATTTCGGACATCTTGAACCATTTGACATTGTCGAACATTTCTTCTAAGTCGACCTATCCTATGAACGTGTCTTGTTCGTCCTTCAGTCTTGCTTCCAGCATCAAGTGCGTCAGAACTGCCTCCCTGCTGCCTTCACCTTCTCTAAAGCCGAACTGATTGTCACCTAACAGATCCTAAATTTCCTTTTCCATTCTTCTCTATATTGTTCTTGTCACCAACTTGGATGCTTTAGCTCTTAAGTGATTGTACGACAATTCTCGCACTTGGTTCTTGCTACATTCGAAATTCTGCGGATGGTGTTTCTTTGGACAGTCTGATGGTATATCGACAGTCTCATACATCAACGCGAATAATCGCTTTGTTGCCACTAAGGTCAACGTTTCTAGAAAATCTGATGGAATTTTATCTATGCCCTCCGCCTTATTTAATCCTATGTCGTCCAAAATTCGTTTAAATTTTTACTTTAAAACTGCATTCCTAATCTCTTCCCTGTCGACTCGTCTTTCTTCTATCACGTTACCAGGCGAGTCCTCAAGCCTCGTAGAGGCCTTCAATGTACTGTTTGCAGTTATCCGCTCTCTCCTCTCCATTTAGCAGTGGAGTTCCACTGCACTATTAATGTTACCGCACTTGCTTTTAATTTCACCAAAGGTTCTTTTGACTTTTCTATATGTTGATTCAGTCTTTCCGACAATCATTTCTTTTCCAATTTCTACACATTTTTCACCTTGTGTTTCTCGTTAGTTGCCCTGCACTTCCTATTCATTTCATTATTTAGTGATTTGTAGCGGCGGGGAATTCAGTAGCTCCAAATATACACACAAACGTATTGGACGAGTTTGACTAACGTCTGGGAATTTGTCGAAGTCCGTTAGAGAGCACATTGAACTGTTTGTGGAAGATCGAAGAAATCAGTTTTCCTAAACGTAATTGTGAATAGTAGCAGAAGGTTGTATGTTCACTCAAGTAAAAGATAAGGGGCAGCCAAAGATATAAAGCTGAAAGCCGTACTTTCCAGAAACATTGTTCCCATCAAGCAAAATCCCCATGATCATTGAGGCAATCATACCAACCACACACCAGGTTGATGATACCTGTAGTAAATGCCTTCTACACATCCTCGTCTGACAATCGTCGAACCGAAGGGCCTTTTTTAAGGGACCGAAGTCGTGATAATCGCATGGAGAGATCAGAACTACAGGGCGGTTGTTCGAGTGTCGCATTTAGGTGCTGTAACTTCTGCGTTACATTTGCGACGTGCGGACATGCGTTATCATGAAGGAGCAGCACACCTTGGCACGGTATTCCACAACGGCGGTTTTCGACAGAAGGTTATCTGCCAGGTTGCCGTGTACCGCAAGTCTCTAGAGGAACGGAGGGTTCCAAATGATTGGAAAAGAGCACAGGTAGTCCCAGTCTTCAAGAAGGGTCGTCGAGCAGATGCGCGAAACTATAGACCTATATCTCTGACGTCGATCTGTTGTAGAATTTTAGAACATGTTTTTTGCTCGAGTATCATGTCGTGTTTGGAAACCCAGAATCTACTATGTAGGAATCAACATGGATTCCGGAAACAGCGATCGTGTGAGACCCAACTCGCGTTATTTGTTCATGAGACCCAGAAAATATTAGATACAGGCTCCCAGGTAGATGCCATTTTCCTTGACTTCCGGAAGGCAATAGATGCAGTTCCGCACTGTCGCCTGATAAAGAAAGTAAGAGCCTACGGAATATCAGACCAGCTGTGTGGCTGGATTGAAGATTTTTTAGCAAACAGAACACAGCATGTTGTTATCAATGGAGAGACGTCTACAGACGTTAAAGTAACCTCTAGCGTGCCACAGGGAAGTGTTATGGGACCATTGCTTTTCACAATATATATAAATGACCTAGTAGATAGTGTCGGAAGTTCCATGCGGCTTTTCGCGGATGATGCTGTAGTATACAGAGAAGTTGCAGCATTAGAAAATTGTAGCGAAATGCAGGAAGATCTGCAGCGGATAGGCACTTGGTGCAGGGAGTGGCAACTGTCCCTTAACATAGACAAATGTAATGTATTGCGAATTCATAGAAAGGAGGATCCTTTATTGTATGATTATATGATAGCGGAACAAACACTGGTAGCAGTTACTTCTGTAAAATATCTGGGAGTATGCGTGCGGAACGATTTGAAGTGGAATGATCATATAAAATTAATTGTTGGTAAGGCGGGTACCAGGTTGAGATTCATTGGGAGAGTGCTTAGAAAATGTAGTCCATCAACAAAGGAGGTGGCTTACAAAACACTCGTTCGACCTATACTTGAGTATTGCTCATCAGTGTGGGCTCCGTACCAGATCGGGTTGACGGAGGAGATAGAGAAGATCCAAAGAAGAGCGGCGCGTTTCGTCACAGGGTTATTTGGTAACCGTGATAGCGTTACGGAGATGTTTAATAAACTCAAGTGGCAGACTCTGCAAGAGAGGCGCTCTGCATCGCGGTGTAGCTTGCTCGCCAGGTTTCGAGAGGGTGCGTTTCTGGATGAGGTATCGAGTATATTGCTTCCCCCTACTTATACCTCCCGAGGAGATCACGAATGTAAAATTAGAGAGATTAGAGCGCGCACGGAGGCTTTCCGACAGTCGTTCTTCCCGCGAACCATACGCGACTGGAACAGGAAAGGGAGGTAATGACAGTGGCACGTAAAGTGCCCTCCGCCACACACCGTTGGGTGGCTTGCGGAGTATGAATGTAGATGTAGATGTAGATGTAGAAATGAATAGCAACACGTTGGTTCTGTTTCGAAGCATTTGGTAGTAACGTCGCCATGGTTCACGTTTCCGCATTTATGCCACGCACGTCGGAAAGACAAGAATGCCACACTAATACCTTGCGTATTGTCGATGCTTATTTACTGGTATCGTAGTAGCGCTAACTTGCATATACGCTGCAGCAACGCCCCCGAGAGGAAACTATTTGATCGCCGCTTATAAAATCGGATGGTCATTTTGTAATAAAATCTCTGTAGTCCTATGCGTAAACCATAATTCAACCGAAATTTCTATCTTAATTGATGTAAAAGGTATATTGTGTAATCCACTGAATCTTTTTAAAACAGCCTGTATAATTTCACCGAAATGTGCGAAGGCGGTCACCAAACGCATTAACGTTATGACAAACTGCCGTCAGCAATAGTGTGCTATCGCTTTATTTTTCATAAAATAAACACATAGCATTTCACAGAGATTAATACTAGCAGCACGGTATATTGCGCCGCCACAATGTAAGATGCCATGGGGGTAAGTTTCTCTGCGATTCCGTAACCTGCACCTGTATTGTCGTGGAAGTATCCTTGTGAATGCATGTCTCAGAGACTTAGCGTGTCACAAGCACACAACGTCTGTGTAACAAGGAAGTAGACGCTGGATAGTAATGACTTTGGCTGGTTCAAATGGCTCTGAGCACTATGGGACTTGACATCTGAGGTCATCAGTTCCCTAGAACTTAGAACTACTTAAACCTTAACCTAAGGACATCACACACATCCATGCCCGAGGCAGGATTCGAACCTGCGACCGTAGCAGTCGCGCGGTTCCAGACTGAAGCGCCTAGAACCGCTCGGCCACACCGGCCGGTAGTAATCATTACAGGTTGTGCCTCTAAATTGGCACTTAATACACTGGAGTGCCAAAGAAACTGGAATATGCATGCTTATTCAAGATATGTAAACAGGCAGAATACGGCGATACGGTCGGCAACGCTTATATAAGACAAGAAGTGCCTGGAGCAGTTGTTAGATCGGTTACGGCTGCTGAAATGGCAGGTAATCAAGATTTAAGTGAGTATAAACGTGGTGTTACAGTCGGCGCACGGGAGATGGGACACAGCATCTCCAAGGTAGCGATGAAGTCTGGATTTTCCCGTGCGACCATTTCACGGTTGTACCGTGAATATTAGGAATCCGGTAAAACATCAAATTTCCGACATCGCTGCGGCCGAAAAAGATCCTTCAAGAACGGGACCAACTACAACTGAAGAGAGTCGTTCAACGTGACAGAAGTGCAAATTGCTCCAGACTTCAATGCTGGGCCATCGACAAGTGTCAGCGTGCGAACCGTTCAACAAAACATCATTGATGTGGGCTTTCGGAGCCAAAGGCCCACTTACGTATCCTTGACGACTGCACGACGAAAAGTTTTACGCGTCGCCTTGGCCCGTCAACACCAACTGGTGATGACTGGAAATATGTTGCCTAGCCGACGAGTCTCGTTTCAAATTGCATCGAGCGGATGGACCTGTACGAGTATGGAGACAACCTACGAGTCTTGTTTCAAGTTGTATCGAGTGAATGGACGTGTACGGTTATGGAGATAACGTCATGAATCCATGGAACCCGCATGTCAGCAGGAGAATCTTCAAGCTGGTGGAGGATCTGTAATAGTGTGGGTCGTGTGCAGTTGGAGAGATATGGGATTGCTGATACATCTCGATACGATTCTACAGGTGACACGTACGCAAGCATCCTGTCTGATCACCTGCAACCATTCATGGCCATTTTGCATTCCGGCGGACTTGGGCAATTCCAGCAGGAAACAATGTGACACCCCACATGCCCACAATTGCTTCAGAGTGGCTCCAGGAACACTGTTCTGAGTTTAAACACTTGCGCTGGCCACCAAACTCCACAGACATGAACATTATTGAGCATATCTGAGACACCTTGCAACGTGCTGTTCAGAAAAGATCTGCTTGCAGGTTTCATAGTGTCAGTTCCCTCCAGCACTACTACATATACTAGTCGAGTTCATGCCACGTTGTGTTGCGGCACTTCTACGTGCTCGCGGGGACCCTGCACGATATTAGGCAGGTATATCATTTTCTTTGGCTCGTCAGTTTATGATTATCCCCTTCGATAAAGGTGGTTTTGGAAGTGAATTCGTTAATAAAGCCGGAATTTCATTATCTTGGTTTATCCGTATGAGCCCTGATTTCTCCTATCTCGTCTTTTCAGTCCTAACACGAGATGTAAGTTGGTGGCAGCAGAATCATTCTGCAGCCAGCTGCAAATTCCAGTTCTGCAAACATTGTCAAGAGTGTTTCATGAAAAGAATGTTGTCTTTCCTCCGGCCGGTGTGGCCGTGCGGTTCAAGGCGCGTCAGTCTGGAACCGCGAGACCGCTACGGTCGCAGTTTCGAATTCTGCCTCGGGCATGGATATGTGTGATGTCCTTAGGTTAGTTAGGTTTAAGTAGTTCTAAGTTCTAGGGGATTGACGACCTCAGCTGTTAAGTCCCATATTGCTCAGAGCCATTTGAGCCATTTGTTGTCTTTCCACGAGCGATACACGTTTGAGTTCGCGGAGCATTTTGTTAATACTCGCGTTTTGATCGAACGTGCTGGTAAGAAATATAGCGCACACGTCTAAATTGCTTAGATATCTTCCTCTAATTTGATTTGATGGGGATGCCAAACACTCAAGCAGTACTCCAGAATGTGTCGCACAAGTGTACGGTACTTCCGTAAACTTTGCCAATAAACCTAAGTCGTCTTCCCTACAAGTGATCCATGCGATTTATTTAATAGACGCAACTGTGTCAAACAGAACGATAATAATACTTAAGACATTGCATACGATTTAACGGGAAACATACACTACTGGCCATTAAAATTCGCTACACCACGAAGATGACGAGCTACAAACGCGAAATTTAACCGACAGGAAGAAGATGCTGTGATATGTAAATGATTAGCTTTTCAGAACATTTACACAAGGTTGGCGCCGGTGACGACACCTACAACGTGCAGACATGAGGTAAGTTTCCGACCAATTTCTGATACACAAACCGCAGATGAACGGGTTGCATAGTGAAACGTTGTTGTGATGCCTCGTGTAAGGAGGAGAAATGCGTACCATCCCGTTTCCGACTTTGATAAACGTCGGATTGTTGCCTATCACGATTGCGGTTTATCGTATCGCCGCACTGCTGCTCGCGTTGGTCGAGATCCAATGACTGTTAGCAGAATATGGAATCAGTGAGTTCAGGAGGGTAATATGGAACGCAGTGCTGGATCCCAATGGCCTCGTATGACTAGCGGTCGAGACGATAGGCATCGTGTCCGCATGGCTGTAACAGATCGTGCAGCCTCGTCTCGATCCCTGAGTCAGCAGATGGGGACGTTTGCAAGACAACAATCATCTGCACGAACAGTTCGACGACGTTTGCAGCATCATGGACTATCAGCTCGGAGACCATGGCTGCGGTTACCCTTGACGCTACATCACACACAGGAGCGCCTGCGATGGTGTACTCAACGATGAACCTGGGTGCACGAATGGCAAAACGTCATTTTTTCGGATGAATCCAGGTTCTGTTTACAGCACCATGATGGTCGCATCCGTGTTTGGCGACATCGCGATGAACGCATATTGGAAGCGTGTATTCGTCATCGCCATACTGGCGTATCACCCAGCGTGATGGTATGGGGTGCCGCTGGTTACACGTCTCGGTCACCTCTTGTTCGCACTGACGGCACTTTGAACAGTGGACATTACATTTCAGATGTGTTACGACCCGTGGCTCTACCCTTCATTCCATCCCTGCGAAACCCTACATTTCAGCAGGATAATGCACTACCGCATGTTGCAGGTCCTGTACGGGCCTTTCTGGATACAGAAAATGTTCGACTGCTACCCTGGCCAGCACATTCTCCAGATCTCTCACCTACTGAAAACGTCTAGTCAATGGCGGCCGAATAACTGGCTCGTCACCATAAGCCAGTCACTATTCTTGATGAACTGTGGTATCGTGATGAAGCTGTATGGGCAGCTATACCTGTGCACGCCATCCAAGCTCTGTTTGACTCAATGCCCAGGCGTATAAAGGCCGTTTTACGGCCAGAGGTGGTTGTTGTGGGTACTGATTTTTCAGGATCTATGCACCCAAATTGGGTGAAAATGTAATCACACGTCAGTTCCAGTATAACATATTTGTCAATGAATACCCGTTTATCATCTGCATTTCTTCTTGGTGTAGCAGTTTTAACGGCCAGTAGTGTACGAATAAAGCACTCGAATATGTATATGTAACTGTACATTCATTTAGCATTTTGTATATGTATCACGTAAGAACGTAAATTTGCAGAGCAGTAACTGTATTATATAGTGGCCAGAAACTGTGATTAACGAACTACACCATTAGAAGCATCAATTTCCTTACATACGAAACTAGTCAACTTCTTATGTTTTCTTTCCTTCTCATACATGCTCACAGGTTGAATTCAGATAGAAAAAAAGGCGCGTGCCTTTGTTTCTATCTGAATTCAACCTGTGAGTATGTAAGTGGCAGTGTCCTGTAGTGGATCGAAATAGATTATACTGTAATCTCGATACGAACTGGATTTCTGTAAAACGCCTTACCTTCTTCGCCGGCTGAGCTATGAATATAATTGTATTTGTCTTTCTCTACTGTTTCACTGCCCAGGGTGGATTGTTCGGTTGTATAACGACCGGAAACTTTATGTGTTCTTTCGTTACTTATTACTTTCTACAAAGTAGAACCGCCCTCAGGAATATTCGCAGATCATTTGCTCATTCTCGAGTACATTTTTACGTATGCATTTTGATGAACTGATCAATCATTTATACCGAACAACGACGTCATGACTCGCCTGCATAGTATGATGTATCCGACCTCACGGTTTACTTTTGACGCTGAATTATTTCACAAAAGTATACTGAGTAATAATAAGTCAAAAATTGCGGCGTTTTCTCTGAAAGATTACCTCTTTTGACGATGAATTATTTCATAAAAGCATGCTGAATTATGATCATTAAGGATATTGTGGCATTTTTTCTAAAAGAGACCAACTTTTAATCTTCTTCATTGGAGCATTCTCTTTCTCCTCGCGGTATTCCAGTTACTCAGAATTTCTTAGTATTCATAGTCTGTTGATACCGTGACGTACTGAGAAAAATTTTTGTCGGAATATCTCAGTCTTTAGCAGAGGAGGAGGAACGCTTCGTACTACACCACTGGCCATTAAAATTTCTACACCAAGAAGAAATGCAGATGATAAACGAGTATTAATTGGACAAATATATTATACTAGAACTGTCATGTGATTGCATTTTCACGCAATTTGGGTGCATAGATCCTGTGAAATCAGTACCCAGAAAAACCACCTCTGGCCGTAATAACGGTCTTGATACGCCTAGGCATTGAGTCAAACAGCGCTTGGATGGCGTGTACAGGTACAGATGCCCATGCAGCTTCAACACGATACCACAGTTCATCAAGGGAAGTGACCGGCGTATTGTGACGACCCAGCTGCTCGGCCACCATTGATCAGACGTTTTCAATTGGTGAGAGATCTGGAGAATGTGCTGGCCAGGGCAGCAGTCGAACATTTTCTGTATCCAGAAAAGCCCGTACAGGACCTGCAGCATGAGGTCGTGCACTATCCTGCTGAAATGTAGGGTTTCGTAGGGTTCGAATGAAGGATAGAGCCACGGGTCGTAACTCATCTTAAATGTAACGTCCACTGTTCAAAGTGCCGTCAGTGCGAACAAGAGGTGACCGAGACGTGTAACCAGCGGCACCCCATACCATCACGCTGGGTGATACGCCAGTATGGCGATGACGAATACACGCTTCCAATGTGTGTTCACCGCGATGCGACAGTCATGATGCTGTAAACAGAACCTGGATTCATTCGAAAAATTACGTTTTACCTTTCGTGCACCCAGGTTCGTCGTTGAGTACACCATCTCAGGCGCTCCTGTCTGTGATGTAACGTCAAGGGTAACCGCAGCCATGGTCTCCGAGCTGATAGTCCATGCTGCTGCAAACGGCGTCGAACTGTTCTTGCAGATGGTTGTTGTCTTGTAAACGTCCCCATCTGTTGACTCGAGGATCAAGACGTGGCTGCACGATCCGTTTCAGCCATGCGGATAAGATGCCTGTCATCTCGACTGCTAGTGATACGAGGCCGTTGGGATCCAGCACGGCGTTCCGTATTACCCTTCTGAACTGACCGGTTCCATATTCTGCTAACAGTCATTGAATCTTGACCAACGCGAACAGCAATGTCGCGATACGATAAACCGCAGTCGCGATAGGCTACAATCCGACCTTTATCAAAGTCGGAAACGTGATGGTACGCATTTAACGTCTCACCAAGCAACGCCGGTCAACTGCTGTTTGTGTATGAGTAATCGGTTGGAAACTTTCTTCATGTCAGCACGTTGTAGGTGTCGCCACCCACGCCAACCTTGTGTGAATGCTCTGAAAAGCTGATCATTTACATATCACAGCATCTTCTTCCTGTCGGTTAAATTTCGCGTCTGTAGCACGTCATCTTCGTGGTGTGGCAATTTTAATGGCCAGTAGTGTATAATCATATATCTCAGAAAGTGTTTTGTTACTCATCTGCCTTAACTTACTTTCTTACATATCTAAAGCAAGCTTCCATTCATCACAGAAAATAGAAATCATCTCTAAATCATCCTGTATGCTACAACAGTCTGTCACTCAGTGATCTTTCCCATTGACTGCAGCGTCATCGACGATCAGCCACCGACTGAAGCTTGCCCTATCCGTCAGATCGTTTATGTAAAGGGAGAAGAAGATTGGCCCTATCTCATTTCCCTTGGGCACTCCTGACGGTAACCTTGTCTCCAACGAACATTCGCCGCTGAGGACAACGTACTCGCCTCTATTACTTCAGAAGCCTTCCAGCCACTCACATATCTGAGAGCCAATTTCGTATGCTCGAACCTTCGTCAATAGTATACAGTGCGGCAGTTCTGTCAAATGCTTTCCGAAAACCTAGGAACATGGAATCCACCTGTTACCAGTCATCCATTGTTCGCAGGATACCGTGCGGCAAAAGGTGTGTTTCGCACGAGCGATGTTTTCTGGTTCTGCACTGATTTGTTGCAGAAAGAAGCTTTTCTATCCCTAGGAAATTCATTATATTAACGAGCTCCTCTTCCAGTTTGTGAAGCTTCAAGAGATGTCTACCGCCCGCCGTGTCATCCTCCGCCTTGCGTCATCATGCGGATGCGGTACGAGGCCCACCAGAAAGACAGGCTGCGGCGCGTACGTCACAAAGGTAGGCCGAACTTGCTTGCTCGCTCTTTCAATTCAGCTTAAAAACAGCATTTATACACATGTTAACTCGTAGCTGGGTGTGTGTGTGTACAAATGAGAATTGCATCTTCTACTGGAGTCCATTGTTATGGAATCCTACTGTTATTTGTTCTACAGTGATAGAAAGTGCGTCGGCCTACCAATAATTTCCTGCGGCTGTACTGCGGTGCTATAAAATTAAAATCATGTCAAAATGATTATCAGTTCTATGAAATGAGGACTGTTACGCAGAAGAAACTAAATGCTACAAACAAGCCGTTATACCGTTTATATCGAGAATTGATCTTAAATTTTGTTGTAGGAATAGTAATCAGTAAGACTTCATATACCACATTCCAGTAGAAGATGCAATACATGCCCAGTTGCAAGTTAACAGATTCAGAAACGCATTTTGTATGCTGAATTGAACGAGCGACTGACCTCAGGCCTACGTTCGTGACGTACGCACCGTGGCCTGTCTTTCTCGTGGGCCTCGGATGCGTTATGGAGTGACATGTGATCACCACAATGTTCGACAGGACGTTTTTCCAACTTATCAGACCTTGGAGCTTGTTCTCGTTCAATCTTCAGTTGGCATTATGTGACTGAGTGTGCCCCGTATCAGTTCTCCCACCAAGGAAAATTCCGTGGCAATACCGGGAATCGGCGCAGGGTCCTCTGCATGGCAGCCATCTACGCGAACCAGTCAGCTACGGAGGCGGATAAATTTATTATATTAGAATTTAGAATGTGTTCAACAATTCTGCAGAAAACCGATGTTATTTTGCGGATGCATACCTTTACTCTTCGTATACAGGGCAGTCAGAAACAGTCTGAAAAGCTTGTAACGGATGTGTGAGGTAGGTTGTCCTGAGAACTAACTGATAAGAAACTAATTTGATACGTTCCGGCGTATCCGATTTATTAGCTTTGAAGTTAGCCAATCAGGTCGCGCCAAAATTCAAGCAACCTGCTAGAAACATTGTCGTTAAACGTGTTCTTCGAATGGTTTCCTCAAACCAAACAAACGTAGATTTTGGCCACATAGTTTAAATTTACCAGTTCCGAAAAAGCAAATTTTAACTGGTAACGTGTATTTAACCAATTTGTAACTCTCGAAACCACAAATGTCTGTGAATTACCGCATTTTAGCGAGCATAAGTGCTGGAATTTGCACTCTCAACGACGTGTCTGGCTAATGTCAATGCTAATTAAATCAGAAACGACGCAGCGTATTCATTTTTTTCTTCACAATTACTTCTCAACACAACCTACCCCGTAACACGCTTACAAGCTTTTCAGACTGTTTCTGAACACGCTGTATAAAGGAATCGCTTGCCTCTTTCTTTTCCAGTCTCCTGGGACTTCGCGCTGGGCGAGAGATTCGAGATAAATGCAAGCTAAGTAAAAGAACAATTCCGAAGAGTGCTCTCTGTAAAAACTAGCTGTTATTCCATCCGGACCTGGCGACTTAGTTATTTCGCTTTTCGTTGTTTCTCAACGTTGGGTGTGCCTATTTCTATGTCCTCCATACGGAAGAGTATGCGACGGTCATACGATGGCATATTTGTACGATCTCCTTGCGTGACTGATTTTTCACAAGTGGAATTTAAAACTCCGGATCCCTTTTCTGTCTTCTGTTTCTATACCACACTGGTCGACGAGTGACAACACAAGCCTTCGATCTGTTTATTGTGCAGTCTGTATGAATAAAAAGCGTTGCTCCTGGCATAAGAAAATCCAATATTATCATTGCACTATCGCTTATTGTTATTTATTATCTCTATTGTTGAACGTAATTTTAATGACTACGATTTTGTTCTTGCTGTGATAAAGACAAGAGACCTTATAATTGTGAATACTACGTATTACGACTCGATTGTAAGAGAAATAGTTGTATTCAGCTTTGATAAATAATTTAGACTGGAACGCCAGTATTAATCTTCCTAATCATTATAATTACTACAGGAAGTGTCAGCTACACTACGTCGACGGGGATTGTAGAAAACCTAGGGATATTGGAGAACGAATCTGAAACTAAACACTGAATTTTCTCTTACTCTCAGCAAGATCTTTCACTAATGTATCACAATGTGAGTTGTATGTTATGCGAACCAGTTTTGTTATAGAGACACTATTCTCTACTAACCTCTGACCGTTGACATTTCTGCAATCTTTATTTTTTTCTTTTTTTTACCGAGAGATCAACAATCCCTGTTTTCTAAGAATTTTGAGAAATTTTTTATTAAACCACAGCCGGCCGCAGTGGCCTAGCGGTTCGAGGCGCGTCACTCTGGAACCGCGCGACTGCTACAGTCGCAGGTTCGAATCCTGCCTCGGGCATGGATGTGTGTGATGTCCTTAGGTTAATTAGGTTTAAGTAGTTCTAAGTTCTAGGGGACTGATGATCTCAGATGTTAAGCCCCATAGTGCTCAGAGCCATTTGAACCATTTTATTAAACCACGTTTGGTCTTTTCTCTCCTTAATCTACATACTCTTCACACATTTTTATTACAGTTAGTTTAAACTTTGCCCATAATTCCCCTATGTCTCTAATATTGAAACTAAATAATAGCCCTCAATTGTCTAAGTAGGACTGCTTGTCTGCTCTTTCCAGCCTTCTTCGTGGGTCTGTTAACATTATATATGACGGTAGTATCATCTATTAGGCGCACAACGAATGTAGTGGTGTAGAAATATAGGGAATGTGGATCTCACGGGGAGCGTGCAAGGGATAAGTCCCTGCAGACGCACTATCCTCTGTGCCCGCGGTGGCTCAGATGGATAGAACGTCTGCCATGTAAGCAGGAGATCCCGGGTTCGAGTCCCGGTCGGGGCACACATTTTCAACATGTCCCCAATGAAGTACATCAACGCCTGTTTGCAGCTATGGTGTCCATTTAATTATCATTTCATTTCTGTTAACATTAGTAACTATTCACTCAACATAAACGGATCATGCTTAACAAAACTGCAACAGTAACAGATACACCGTCATCTTACTTCATACAGCAATGTCTATCTTTGAAAGGAGTGTGTGTTTGCGTTTGAGCGAATGGTTCAAATGGCTCTGAGCACTTTGGAACTTAAAATCGGAGGAGGTCATCAGTCCCCCAGAACTTAGAACTACTTACATCTAACTAACCTAAGGACATCACAAACATCCATGCCCGAGGCAGGATTCGAACCTGCGACCGTAGCAGTCGCGCGGTTCCAGACTGAAGTGCCTAGAACCGCTCGGCCACGCCGGCCGGCTGCGTTTAAGTATCTGTCATTTTCAGAAATAGTGATGTGCAAGCCCCGACATGCAATGGGAAAATTATAATGCGCATTAAAGATTAGTAACATTATCTGACTAATAAAAATGGTTTAAAAATTTTTCAGCAAACACATTTTCATATAATTGAGCACTACTGCTAATAAGGAGTCTGCATATCTCAGTATGTGATTAAATAGCTAAATAAACAGATTCATGAAAGCAACAGGTACTTCGAATTTGTGTTACTTTCACACTTGTACCGATCCGCAGTGCAATAAGGCTGTTTCCCTAAGTATGTACTCATCCATTCACAACAAATGCAACAGCTGAGCATGTGAATAAGAACCACTTCATAGCACTTCCACAATGTCACACATCAAATCAAAATGATTTCGTGAAGTGATGTCACCACATGCGACAGTCTGATGTTCACCAACAGCAACTCAAGTCGGCTTACTTTAATTTATAGCTGAAAACAGTATCATGTAGAGATAATGAGACAAAATTCATTCGTAACCTGCCTCGATTCGTAAACTACCTTTGCGATAACCACCCTTTGTTCAGTGCGTGTAAGCACAACATGCATTAAGGAAATGATCTAACTAGGAATGATTGGGCCACACGCACTGTTAAAAAAGAATATATTGCTCTTCAAAACATTAACACAGATTACAAGTTTACAATGTGAACCGTATGAATACTGAATCCCACAAAACATGCTTACGTTGACGGGAGCACAAACCGATTTTATCTAGCAAACTGACCTCTTTCTCATAAAAGTACGGATCAGTTGAGTACAAAATGGAATGAAATGAACATAGAAATAAGTCAATAAGGATCTTTCCAATGCGTGATAAATTCGCACCCTCTCTCAGTCTATACCACTGCATGTGAGTACACGTGACTGAACGCCAGCACGCGAGTGGATACGACGTCACGACCTAACTCACATCATACGTTAGCACAAAATTCAGAACAATAAAATATCTTGGAATTGTCTTACCACTATTCTTGAGCATGGTTCTACATCAGGCAAATATAATTTCATGAGAACTGTATGCTCCATCGGAATGTAGTTACAAAACAGAGCACGTCTTGCCACTCCAAGAAACAGAATCCGACTCCTCAACGAAATCGATGCTACTGTAATGACTGACTTTCTTTCGAGTACAAAGCACATGGCAAACTCTACCGCCACGGCAAGTGACTGCCGAAAGGCAACGGCTTGCCAAAGGCAAGTTTACCGATCAGGATCTCTATGCTCCTGGATGTAGAGATCTGATCTCAAAGTATTGAATTTCGACGTGCCAGTAGAGACTCTTCTCATCTGCACGGTCCGCCATGTTGTAATTCGGTCTACATCTACAGGGGTATTCTACAAATCACACTTAAGTGCCTGGTAGATGTTCACCGAACCACCTTCACAATAATTCCCTGTTATTCCAATGTCGAACAGCGCGCGGAAAAAACGAATACCTTTATCTTCCAATGCAAGGTCTGATTGCCCTTATGTTATTATGATGAACGTTTCTCCCTATGTTGGTCGGCGTCAAAAAAAATATTTCCACATTCGGAGAAGAAATTCGGTGATGGAAACTAGGTGAGAAGATTCCGCCGCAACGAAAACGCTTTTGTTTTAATGATGTCCACCACAAATCCTGTGTCATCTCAGTGGCACTCTCTCCCCTATTTCGTGATAATATAAAACATCATTTGCTCCTCTGAATTTGGTGCATTCCGTTAGTTCTATCTGCTAAGGATCCCACACCGCCGGCCGGGGTGGCCGAGGGGTTCTAGGCGCTACAGTCTGGAAACGCGCGACAGAAGTTAAGTCACATAGTGCTCAGATCCATTTGAACCATTTTTTTGATCCCACACCGCGCGGCAGTACTCCAAAAGAGGACGGACAAGCGTAGTGTAGGCTCTTTAGTGCAGCTGTTACATTTTCTTAGAGTTCTGCCAATAAAACGCAGTCTTTGGTTTGCCTTCCCCACAACATTTTCTACGCGTCCTTTCCAATTTAAGTTGTTCGTACCTGTAATTCCTAGTTATTTAGTTGAATTTACGGCCTTCAGATTTGGTTGCTTTATTGTGTAACTGACGTTTACCTCATTTCTCTTAGCACTCATTTGGATGACCTAGCACTTTTCGTTGTTTAGGATCAATTGCCATTTTTCCTAAATCGTTTTGCAAATTATTTTGGCCTTCTGAAGACTTTACTAGACAATAAGCGATAGAGTTATCTTCAAACAACCTAAGACGGCTGCTCAGATTGTTTCGCCGTTTATATAGATAAGGAAATGCAGAGGGCCTATAACAGTACCTTGTGGAACGCCAGAAATCACTTCTGTTTTATTAGACGACTTTCCGTCAATTACTACGAACTGTGACCTCCCTGACAGGAAATCACGAATCCAGTCACACAACTGAGACGTTATTCCGTAAGCACGCAATTTCACTACAAGCCGCTTGTATGGTACAGAGTCAAAACCCTTCTGGAAATCTGGAGATACTAAATCAATCTGAAATCCCTCGTCAATAGTGCTGAACACTTCGTGTCAGTAAAGAGCTAGCTATGTTTCACAAGAATGATGTTTTCTAAATCCGTGTTGACTTTGTGAATATAGATGTGACCTGTGCAACTTTGCAGTCTTTGGGAACGGATCTTTCGTCGAGCGAGCTGTTATATACGTCTGTTAAGTATGGAGCTATAGCATCAGCATACTCTGAAAGAAACGTAATCGATATATAGTCTGGACCGGAAGACTTGCTTTTATTAAGTGATTTAAGTTGCTTAACTACTTCGAGGATATCTACTTTTAAGCAGCAGATCTGGATTTGAATTCTGGAATACTTACTACGTTTTCTTTGGTGAAGGAATTTCGGAAGGCTGTGTTTTGTAAGTCTGCTTTGCAGCACTGCCTTCGATAGCATTTCCATTGCTACAGCGCAGAGAAGGCAATGATTGTCTCTTGCAGCTAGCATACTTTACATACTACCAGAATATCTTTGGATTTTCTGCTAGGTTTCGAGACAAATTTTCGGTGTAGAAACTATCAGAAGCATCTCATATTGTAGTCCGTGCTAAATTTCGAGCTTCTGTAATCTTGAAGATTTTGTGTTCGTTTAAATTTGGCATGTTTTCTTTCGTTGTTTCTGCAAAAGTACTCTGACACGTTTTGTGTAGCAAGGAGCACCAGCTTCGTCCTATGTTAATTTATTTGATATAAATCTCTCAGTCTTGTCGATACTATTTCTTTGAATTCAAGCCACATCTGGTCTACATTTGTGTTGTTAACTTGGCACGAATGCACATCGTCACTCAGGAGGGTGCCAATTTCCACCGGTCTGTACTTGATAAAGGAATTCTTTAATTATTTCTGGCGTTGAACTTGATATTAATCTGTGCTGAATTGGCTGATGTGGAAGCAGTTTCAAAAAGTAGTTTAACATTGAATTCTCGAGACCTTTCATGGCAGCCCTGCTGGAATTAGGTAAGAAATGAAATATGAGCATCTTTGGCCGACATGTTCAGACAGTTGGACTTCGACATCCAGATAAAACAGAGATCACTGTTTCCGATGAACTGGTTAAACAAACAGTTTCTGAACACACCATAATCAATACGTAGGTGAGCGGATTCGCTTCGTATACCACAGGTAGTTGCAAATTAATTATTATAGATTTTTAAAAAGATAAAATAGATATAAAATGAAAGAGCTAGCAAGAAGCATCTTTCATCTTCTGTAGGTCTCAAAAGTCAACCACACGAAGAATGTTAAGGACTTAACTGGACTATCAATATTTTTTTTCGGTTGACGTTCCACAAGATCTCTTTTGTTATATCTTTCATTGTATACCCACCTTAAGACGGATCAAGCAACGTTCCTGCAACTGGTTTCATTATGATTAACAAACTTTTCTTGCGTCTCTTGTTTAACATGCGGGAGGGTGGGGAGGGGCGGAATGTACTATGTCGGTGATTTCCCATGGGGCTAGACAGAGACCTTAAGAGTCTGCACTTCCCGAAGATAACTTCCAGACTCCTTCCAGATAAAACTCGAAGTTCCGTAATACTGTAGAAATTGAAGCTTCTCCGACGAGGAAGCGACGGAGTGACCATAACGCATATAAAAAGGAGCAACATGCGGAAAGGTAAAAGATGGACGAAAGAGAAAGAGACACATGTGCACACACATACCGACCCACACCCAAACACACACACACACACACACAAACACGCACACACACACACACACACACACACACAGATAGAGAGAGAGAGAGAGAGGGGGAGAGAGAGAGACAGAGAGAGAGAGAGAGACGGGGAAGGATGCAACGCTTGTTCCGACGAATACTTCACATCGTTCGTAGGTAATCTGTCCATTCATCAAAGCTGAACGACCCTTTTTTTCATCGAGAATCGTTTGCTTTAGCGCACCACATGCACGCTGGAAGTTTTTTCTTTCATCTCGCCATCTGTTAGACTAATAATTAGAACTCCACAAACAAAAGAATACTTCGCAACTAACAGAAGCGCAACGTTTTAATGACAGCCTCTCTTAAATGGAAGATGAAGAATGTGTGGTAACGGCAGGATACTAGTTTCTCTGTAGCCTATTTCCTTAAAATACGAAATTTGAATGTCTTATCTTTGCATTCGAATAAAAACATGAAATATTCTACTAATATATAAGGCAACCTCTGCACAATGGTTTATGAAGTGGCATGTTAGAGCCAATGTAACGACTAACCTGTCATGAGTAAAATAAATGAATCCTCTGTGCGAACCACTCGTTTACAGAGTAAATCCCTTACTGCCTCCTAATGACACAAACTTCTGATCTTTCTGTTTTCTAGTAGTGATTCGTGAAGAAAGATTATTATTATATAAATAATGCTTGTAAAATGTTGGGACAACTTCATCAGTTAATAAAGCCTTTGTAGGAACAGGTGCTAGAAGCGGTCTAAACGGCCCAAACAGCGCTTTGGGGCTTTTAGGTTAAAATATGTCAGTAATAGTATGCCGTTCAGTCACAAAATTTTATATGCCTATATATACTTCCAGCGCCCTGCACAGCTAGACTTCCAATTTTCAAAGACTTAACGACGTTTTTTCAGCGCTACTGCGTTGTATAGCAGCTTAGTTGTTCATTTTACGACAGGAGTGAGACGAAATTTATGACGTTCGTGTATTAAAACTAGAAATGTCGCTACAGCTGCGCTACTACGTTATAAAGTCTCTCCTACCATAGTGGATAACACACTGGACTCGCATTCAGGAGAACGACGGTTCAGTCCCGCGTCCAGCCGTCCTCATTTAGGTTTTCCGTGATTTCCCTAAATCACTTCAGGCAAATGTCGGGATGGTTCCTTTGAAAGGTCACGGCCGACTTACTTCCCTAATCCAATGAGACCGATGACCTCGCTGTTGGTCCCTTTCACAAATCAATCCCCAAACTCCTAAAATCAGTTCTAAATGCCCTTGCATCTCCGTAACACGATGAAAGTAAACTGGAAAATAAAAAATTATTCTGTCGACGAAATGTCTTAATAATATTGAGGAATGTAACGATGATACCTCATCAACACTAAAGTAAACATCCTTTCGATTCATATTACCTATTATTACGTCTTACCTGGAAACTTACCTACGTTAAAGGTTTGTCTAGGGCCAAGAATTCAGTTTCACAAAAGTATGCTCTTTCAATAACCCATACGGAAATACGAAAGTGAGTAATGAGTAATGGAAAACTTTGGAAGAAAGAAAAGAGTAGCCATTGTAAACTTAGTGTCGCAGTAGTAGGAAAAGACGAAAAGGTTAGATACGTCTCTTTTCTTTTTTAAAAAAAAAATCACTCTTCTATTATCAGATTTTACACCATCCTGCATCTTTTCCCGCCTCATACTAACTTTTCGTTTCCACTTAAATGGGACATACATCAATGCTGCAAATTATTATATACACTCTAGCCTTTGCCTGAAGCTACAATTTTTTCCTCACCTTCAGGGACCAGGCTATCTACAGTCACATCCTACAGAAAATATCCCACCAACGAATCACATTGTCTCCTAAGAGATTTCGACAGAATTCTTTCCTCACATATTCTTCTATTATGATTTCATTCTGAATCACTCTTTTTATATTGTGTTATTATTCTTCGATAGAACAATATTTACGATGTTTTCGGTGTCTTTTCTAATGTTCACTATTCTGCAATAACTTTCCAACACTTACTGCATCTCTTCACATATATTACATGCGGAAATTTGATGATGAGTCAGACATTACAAATATTTTAGACATCATTTGAAACAACCTTGCCCCCATACCTTTCGCATTTTCCAGTACATCCGAAGGTTTATCACCGACTTCTCTTCACTTGTTCGGGTTCAGCTCATTCAAATTTCTGCCAAACAGCAACTCTCTCTCTCACACACACACTTTCACGCATTGGGAAAGTTTACCATCTTGTTGTTATTGTGGTCTTCAGTTTGAAGACTGATCTGATGCAGCTCTTCATCTCTCCATGCTACTCTATGCTGTGCAAGCATTTTCATCTCTGAATAATTACTTCAACTTATCCTTCTGAATCTGCTTTATGATTCATCTCTTGGTTACCCTCTACAATTTTTATCATCCACACTTCCCTCCAGTAATAAACTGGTGATTTCTCTGTCTCTCAGAATGTGTCCTGTCAATCGATCCCTTATTCTAGTCAGTTTGTGCCACAAATTTCGTTTCTCCCCACCTCTATTTCGTACTTCCTCATTAGTTACGTGGTCTACCCACCCAATGCTTAGCATTCTTCTGCAGCACCACATCTCAGAAGCTTTCATTGTATTGTATGTTAATCAGGGGCCTAGAAACGAAGGAGAGGCTCCGTCCCCGCCGCAGCCGCAGTGGTCCACAACCCCACGACGACTACCGCAGTCCACTTCATCCCCCCCCCCCCCCCCGCCGCCCCACACCGAACCACTCTTTCAGGGTTATTGTGCGGTTCGGCCCCCGGTGGAACCCCCCCCCCCCATCCCCCTCCCCTCCTCCCAGGGAACGTCTCACACCAGACGAGTGTCAACCCTATGTTTGCGTTGTAGAGTAATGGTGGCGTACGCGTACGTGGAGAACTTGCTTGCGCAGCAATCGCCGACATAGTGTAACTGAGGCGGAATAAGGAGAACCAGCCCGCATTCGCCGAGGCAGATTGAAAACCACCTAAAAACGATCCACAAACTGGCCGGCTCACCGGACCTCGACACAAGTCCGCCGGGCGGATTCGTGCCGGGGACCAGGCGCTCCTTCCCAATCCGGGAAGCCGAGCGTATCGACCGCACGGCTGACCGGGCGGGTGAAGCTTCCATACACGCTATTTATCAACCATGTTTCAGTTCCATACATAAGTACATTGCATACATATACGCTTTTCTTGCTATTGACAGTCCACATTTTATATGGTATCTGCTTCGACCATCATAAGCTATTCTGCTACCAAATAACAAAACTCATTTACTACTTTAAGTGTCTCGAGTCTTAAACTAATCCCCACAGCTACACTTGCTTTAATTCCACTACATTCCATCATCCTTTTTCTGGTTTTGTTGATGTTCATCTTGTATCCTCCTTTGAAGACACAGTCCTTTTCGTTCATCTCCTCTGCCAAATCCTTCGCTATCTATGACAGAATTAAAATGTCCTCGACAAACCTCAAAGTTTTCATTTCTTCTCTTTGAAGTTGAATTTACACTCCAAGTTCGTTTTCCCCCCTTACTGCTTGCTCAGCGTATAGACTGAATAACATTAGTGATATTTATCAACCCTGTCTCACTTACTTGTCAACAACACCTTCTCTTTCTTGCACCTTGACTCTTATCTCTCTTCTGGTTACTGTAAAAGTTGTAAATAGCCTTTCGCACCATGTATTTTATCCCTGCTACCTTCAGAACTTCACACAGTATATTCCAGTAAGCAAAGTCCAAATCTTCCTGTAATTCTACAAATGTTATAAACATAGGTTGGCCTTTCCTTAACCTGTCTTCTAAGATAAGTCATACGGTCAGTATTGCCTCGTCTGTTCCTAAATTTCTTCGGAATCCAAACTGATCTTCCATGAGGTCGGCTTCTGCCAGTTTTTCCAAGCTTCTGTAAGTAATTCATGTTAGCATTTTGCCACCATGATTTGGAATTGGATTTATTACATTCTTTTTGAAGTCTAAGGTATTTCACCTTTCTCATACATCTTGCACACGAGATGGAAGAATTTTGCATGGCTGGATCTCCCAAGGCTGTCAGCAGTTCTGTAGGAATGATGTCTACTTCCGGATTCTTGTTTCGTATTAGCTGTCTCAGTGTCCGATTCTTCTCACATCTTCGTCTACGTCCTCGTCCGTTCTGTAACATTGCCCTCAGGTTTATCTACCATGTAGAGGCCCTCTATATACTGATTCCACCTTCCAGCTTTCCCTTATTTGCTTAGGACTGGGTTTCCTTCCGAGCTCTTGGTACTCATACCGCTGATTCTCTTTTCTTCAAAGGTCCCTTTAATTTTTCTATAGGTGGTATTTACCTTTACCATAGCGAAATATGCTTCTAAATCCCTGCATTTGTCCTCTAACCATTCCTGCTTAGCCATCTTTCACTTTCTACCAGTCTCATTTTCTGGACGTTTGTATTTCCTTTCGCCTGCTGCATTCGTTGCATTTTCTCAATTAAATTCAATGCTCCTGCGTTGTCTAGAGATTTCTATTAGACCTTGTCATTTTACCTATTTGATCCCATGTTGCCTACACTATTTCGTCTCTCAACGCTACCGATTCGTCTTCTACTGTATTCCTTTCCCTGTTCCAGTCAATTATTGCCTAACTCTCCCTCTGTTTCGTTCAATCTATCCAGGTCCCATCTCCTTAATTTCTTTAGTTTTAATCTACAGTTCATAGCTAATAAATTATGATCAGAGTCCACATCTGCCCCTGGAATTGCTTTACAATTTAAGATCTGGTTCCGAAATCTCTGTCTTACCATTCAATCTGAAACCATTTGGTGTCGCCAGGTCTCTTCCAGGTATACAAACTTCTTTCATGATTTTTGAACCAAGTGTTAGCAATGATTAGATTATGCTTACTGCAAAATCCTACTAGACGGCTTTCCTCTGTCATTCCTCCCCCCCCCCTTCCATATTCAAGTACAATTTTTCTTTCTCTCCTTTTTCCTACTATGGAATTCCAGTCCACCATGACAATTAGATTTTCGTCTTCCTTAAGAATCCGAATAATTTCTTTTATCTCAGCATACATTTGTTCAATCTCTTCAACTGTTGAGCTAGTTGGCATACAAAATTTATACAACACTACTATGATGGTTGTTGGCTTTGTGTTTGTCTTAGCTACAATAATGCATCCACTATGCTGCTCACAGTAGCTTACCTGCTTTCTTGTTTACATATTCATTATTAAACCTGCTCGTGAAATACCCTTACTTGGTTTTGTGATTATAGCTCTGTATTCATGTTACCAGAAGTCCTGTTCGTACTGCCACCGAATTTCACTAATTTCCACTAAATCTAACATCAACCTATCTACATCACTTTTTTAAATTTTGTTGCCTACCTGTACGCTTGAGGGATCTGTTATTCAACGCTCCGATCTGTAGAACGCGACACTCTCTCCCCTATTTCGTGATAATATAAAACATGCTTTGCTCCTCTGAACTTGGTGTATTCCGTTAGTTCTATCTGCTAAGGATCCCACACCGCCGGCCGTGGTGGCCGAGCGGCTCTAGGCGCTACAGTCTGGAACCGCACTGCTGCTGCGGTCGCAGGTTCGAATCCTGACTCGGGCACGGATGTGTGTGATGTCCTTAGGTTAGTTAGGTTTAAGTAGTTCTAAGTTCTAGGGGACTGATGACCTCAGAAATTAAGTCCCATAGTGCTCAGAGCCATTTGAACCACTTTGTAGAACGCGAGTTTTGTTTCTTCTGATGACGTCCTCCTAAACCCTCTCCACCCGGAGATCTGAATGGGCGGTTTTTTACCTTCGGAATATTTTACCCAAAATGATGGCATCATCATTTATCCATATAGCAGAGGTGCCTGCTCCCGGGAAGAATTACGGCTGTAGTTTCCCCTTTATGTTATAAAGTCAGATTAGTCACTCATCCAGAGCGTTGCTGCCTCTCTTCAGGAACCACATGTTTGTCCGATCTCTCAACAGATATCCCTCCGTTGTGGCTGAACTTGCGGTAAGGCTATCTGTATCGCTGAGTCACGCAAACCACCCCACTATCGTCAAGGTACAAGCTTCGTGGAGGCTGGGTTTCCCGTCTTATAGGCCTTCAGTCTAGTCCTGCGCTCTGCCCATTATCATGCCTGTGACGACGCCGTATAAAGTGTGGTGACACAGCCACTCACGGAAATAGTCATTTTGTTACAAGAAATGTCAAGAAAGACAAAGTGTATAGAGCTCCAGAAGCCGTACCAGCAAACATTTCGCGCATTTTTTGAAATTCTTCTCTTTTATGGAGAGTATAAGTTACCAGAATAGTAACTTCAATATTATCATTATTGTTCGCAATACAGACACATTTACGGCAGTAATGTGGTACTTTTAACTTAGTAGCGTTTATGCCTCTTCTTCGTTTGTGCACAATATTATACTCACAAAGACCGTCAAATGAAGGCTGAGTACATGACTGGTATTCATTTCATTTGTGGGAGTATTTGTTTACTGTAAAATCCGGAAAACTGACGAGTTACGTTACCCCAGGTACCACGCTGCGTTCTAGTACAGGGCAGTAAGTGAGTTTTGTGTCCTGTTTTTATTAACGTCATATTTACTGTGATACATTTTGAATTGGTCTAGAGGAGAGGAAATGGAAAGCGAATAAAATATATAGGGTGCCATTTAAAAAAGGTGTGTTCCTGTTCCTATCTTCGTAACGAACTAAGTCATAAGAAAGGCAGTCCCCCTGTTTAGCTGAGTGGTAACGTGCTTGCCTCCCACGCACCCGGTCCGGGTTCGATTCCTGGCCGGGCAGGAGATTTTCTCCGCTCGTGGACTGGGTGTTGCGTTGCCCTCATCATCACTTCATCCTCATCACCGGCACGCGAGTCTCCCAATGTGGCGCCGACTGAAATAAGACTCGCATTAGGCGGCCGAACTTCCCCGGGTGGGACCTCCCGGCCAGCAATGCCATATGCTCATTTCATTTTTACAAGAAAGGCAATCACACACTGGACAGTTTGAAGAGAGGTTGCTATGGAGGGGGTGGCTGTATCGTAGGCCATTGCCTGTTCTACTTCGGTGGCTAATTGAAAGGTAATAGGTAACTGGTAGGTAATAGCTCATCGACAGGCCTGTGCTATTCTAATAAATGACTGGCAGGTACTCTCGTTGGTGAGTGGTGGACGGTAGCAAATCGGCAGCTAGCATTCACGGGGTAGCGTTTTCCTACAGTGAATCCTTAAGGCCTCAAGGCGTTTTCTCCTGGCCGCTGGTTATGCTGTTAAACCCTAGTACGGATGCTGCGAAGTATACTTTGCTGGAACTGGGAGATCCATTAGCACTCAAGTGTGACAGAACAACAAGTTAGCCATAGTTGAACACCATCGGAAATATGGCCGTTCTACCAATTTTCTAGAACCTCGTGTGTTTTCCTGGGAGCCGTAGATGCAAAATGAGAAACAAGAGAGGCTATTGAAGTAATCAGCATGAACAGAAAGGATCCTACACGGTACTTACGACCTGGCTGCCAATGATTCCAGTCTGGCGAATCACGTGTGTTCCGCAGCCAACAGCTCCACTTGATCTGCGTTTAGCAGAGGCCATGAGAGAACTGCTCAGTGGCCTCGGCGCTGTGCTGCAGGAAACGCTGCCCCATAGATACTAGCTGGCAGCTTGCAACTGCTTTCCAGTCACCAAGAACAGTTTACCTACTAGTCACTTACTAGAGTGGTACAGGCAATAGCCTGCCGAGGAAAAACAAATTACATGTGATGATGGACATGGTTCCCAAAGATAGGTGCATACTTACGTTGATCCATTGTGCTTCCACACTGACGAGATCACCAAGGAATGCCACAAAAATATTCTCCAGGTCACAACGTTCCTTCTCTGATATCGACACATATGACGATTGTTGCGGGACCATACATGGCAAAAGCATTCTATCAGAAGGCGCTTAACACGTGATTGTACTGAAAAGGTATCCTGTCGCTACTCCTTGGCTCCATTGTGCTTCCACACGGACGTGATCACCAAGGAATGCCACAAAAATATTCTCCAGGTCACAACGTTCCTTCTCTGGCCTCGACACATATGACGATTGTTGCAGGACCATACATGCCAAAAGCATTCTATCAGATGGAGCTTAACACGTGATTCATCTGTAAAGGCCCCCTGTCATTACTCCTTGGCCGTCCAACTGCGGTGTTCGCGTGGAAATTCCAGCCTGTGACGCTGATGAATAGCAGCATTGGTGCATGAACCAGACGACAGCTGCAGAGTGATAGTGCAGGCGGGTGTAAAATGAATTTGCGCAACGGAAAATAATAAACGATAAAATGAAGATTTGGCCCTGTCTGACTACCCCCTGCAACAGATCTTAGAATCTGTTAATTCTATAAATTACAATCTAAACTTAAATGAATGATGCAGGCAACTAATCCTACTAAACGATAAACGTTGTTCCTGCTTATATATTTATTGTGGATTACAAAAACCTTTATATTACAAAGATTACACTTCCTAAGTAGAATTACTAATCAATTGCCCAACTCCGCCCCTTATTATGACTGCGCGGTCTAATATCAAAACCGTGAAATGACTGACATCATCTACATACCGAACAGTAGAAGACACTACATTCAATGATGATCTATAGTGGTGTGGAACCTCAGTGGAAATAAACTAACGTGATCACAGCTGTTTAGCTTTTATAGCCATACTAAGCCGAAGCAATTTGCGATATCACTGTATGTACTGCGACTGGTGCGTCGAAGTGATGGTTTTCGTACTCGTCTGCGACTATAGAAGAACTCCAGCCACAAATAACCTCTTTCAAAGACTAGGACGGCAGAAGGCGGTCCTCTGACTGATCTAATACTGTCTTCTCTGTGTTCCACAGACGAGAGAGGCGAACTCCCAGCCACAAGGGCGGATTTCAGATGTCTCAACATAAATATAGGCAGAGGAAGTCCTCTCAATTACTGAACGTTGCGTACTCAACGACGACTTCCAACCCGTAGGTGAAGTCAAGAATCGTATAGGTTCGCAACAGTACAGTTCCTAACTGTTCTAACTATAAAATTTACTGAGAGCAAAGACAGCAAGTCCGTCTGTACGAACAAAAGCCGATATCGAGCGACTGTCACATACGGGTGCTCACGAACGGAAGACCACGTCTCTCCAGCGCTGGCTTCCCAGCAAGGCTTAGCTCCCCACCATCGTAATTCCAAAAGCGAATCATATTTCCGAAACTACGGAATATTCTCCCTCTGCAGATTCTTCCGAACGCCCACCAACCATATTTTAGTCTCTTGTAGTCCAGCGCGGAAATTTTCGAGGAAAAACCTGTACTCGTACAATGGTACGCTTCTGAGTAAAAATTAAAATTCCTTGGAAATAACCCAGCCTGCGTGGTTTCCGAGGTGCTGCTTCTTCGTTCCTCTCACCTGCGTCCAAGGGTTTCGTAGTTTCCGAAGTATAATCCTTAAGGTTTGGCTACAATATCGGCCGGTCGCGACTCTATTGTGCTCCAGCACTTAAGTGCTACGACGTCCGTCTTGCTATTTCCTGTGTTGAAGCAGGACCAACACACCTGAGTGGGCCTTCCACCCAGAGCTTGGGTTCCACCAGCCGTTTCATTTCCATTGGCGTTCCAACCTCTACTAGTATAGGCAATCATTCATTACACCGTTTTTATAATAAAGACACTCCGTCACCTTTCATGCAATAAGCGTTAACAATTATTTACAAGGCGTACGTGACAATGTCAGTCTCCTTTATGATGTACAACCTATCACATGGTACCTAATTGCGTTTGTGGATCACAGTAAAGTATGTGGATGAGTTCTTGTAAGGTGCGAAATTATAGCCACCTTACAACACGCAATAGCAAATCAGCAGCTAGTATCCATGGGCTAGCGTTTACTGCAGTGAAGTCTTGAGGCCTCACGGCGGTTCTTTCGTGGCCGCTGGTTATGCTGTTAAACCCGTGTGTGAATGTGGTAAAGTCTACTCTGATGGAACTGGGAGATCCATGAGCACCTAGGTGTCGGGGCATGAGCGTTACGTACATCTGTGGCAGAACAACAAGTCAGACGTAGCCGAACACCATCAGGAATGTGGCAGCATTGAGGAGATACTGTTGGTAGCCTCTTGGGTGGCTAGTTGCTCACAGTTTCACATCTATTCACTCGTAGGTATCTCTGCAGGCGTCGTTCATCAATGTGACCTATGGCCTGTGGTGCACCACAGATGCCTCGGAGCTGGTCGTGGATAGTGCCGTTTTGACATACACGGTGTATCTTAACCACTGCGGCATGCGAACAGTTTACAAACTTAGCCGTTTCGAAGATGCTTCCGCCCTTGGCCTGATGGTCAATGATCATGGCCTTTTGGACGTCGAATAAATCGCTCCTTTTTCGCATTACGACAACGACTGCACTCTCTACACTCTCCTCCATTGCTAGTGCTGTCGCCTGCTGTCTCTGAGTGCTTATTACACGTTGATGTCGAACACGGGCGGTGGGCACGTTAATATGACTGGATCGTGTGTATCTCTTGTCAAGCCAACAATAACTCCACAAACTGGATGTGTATTTATTCCACGAAATAGTCTTCTGGGAGCTGTTGTTGTGCAGTAAAGTTGTGGAAATACACATCAGCTGTCCATTGAAAAAGCAATTTGGACTTTTTGCCCCTTGGAGGCCGGGTTTCTATCTTGTTCTTCCGATGAAATGAAATGAAATGATCCTATGGCATTGTTGGCAGAGAGGCCCCATGCGGGAAGTTCGGCCGCCCTATTGCAAGTCCTTTTTAGTTGACACCACTTCGGCGACTTGCGAGTCAATGATGGTGAAATGATGATAAAGGACACACAACACCCAGTCATGTCGAGGCAGACCAAACTCTGCCCCGCCGGGAATCGAACCCGCGACCCCGTGCGCGGGAAGCGTTGTGTTGTGTGGACGGAATATCGTGATGCCAACGAATTTCGGGACACCTTGATCTATTTACCATTCCAAAGACATGCAATTGACGACACTGTAACCTGCAAACCGCACCAAACGTTATGTCAACATGCGGCAGGAGTCCAGTAACCACCCGTCGACGTAGCATTGCGTAAATCGTTAGTGCATGCCGTCTGCACCAGATAGCAAAAACCTCGGATCGAGAACGCTGTCGCGCGGGGTAGCTGCGTGATCTAGGGCGCCTTGCCACAGTTCGAGTGGCTTCACCCTGTCGGAGGTTAGACTCCTCCATCGGGCATGTGTGTGTGTGTGTGTTGTCCTTAGCGTAAGTTAGCACATTATATCCACCACATTTCAATACCCTATGTGGCGTTGTAGCGAGAAGGAAGCGACTCTGCCTTACTTCTCTGATTTCTGTATCACTAGCCTGATTTCTTGCTGCTTCGGTAGTCCGTCCCTCGTCGAACAGTAGTAGCGCTCAGGCGCCAGATTCAATGTAGGTGATCCTGCTGAAGTGGAGTGTTTCGGGATGCCAGTTTTTAAATGTCAACAACGATTTGTACTATACTCGTTTTAATAAAGAAAATACTTTGACACACACGTAACCGATCCTGCTGAAGTGGAGTGTTTCGGGATGCCAGTTTTTAAATGTCAACAACGATTTGTACTATACTCGTTTTAATAAAGAAAATACTTTGACACACACGTAACCGAATTTGCAACATGGTGGCTCTGTGCTACGCCGTTATTCAACCCTTTATAACACATTAACACCTTTCTGACTTTCCATAATCGTGATACAAACTGCCCACGACACGTGGCGTTCACTGATGACTAATATCTACACTTTATATCTTGTTTAACAGCTGAACTATTTACTCGCGACCGTTCTGTAGCACTGCCCCAGTTACTCGACCGTGCTGACAAGAGAAACCCCACCTTTCTCCCTCAGCCAATAAGGACACTCCGCTCGTTTCCTACACACACACTGAGCATATATATATATATATATATATATATATATATATATATATATATATATATATATATATATATATAGGGCGAGCCAAAAGTCCTTGGACACCTTCATAAGTTGGAAGATTAAAGGGAAAATTGAAATGTGATGATGGGAACATAGGTTTGACGTGGGGCCACAACTTTTGGAGTGAATGGCATTCATGGCCGCCATCTTTAAACGCGCCATTTTGGATTCAAGTCACTTTCTTTTAAAATGGGAAGGGGGAGGGGTGTTTGACACATCAAATAACACTCACTTGAGCTCTGGAATTGAGTGGTGTTATTTGTTTTTGTCTATCTTGTACAGTTTAAAAGTTATTAATGTGGTTGCGGCGACTACAGTTATGCATTGCACGGGATGGACAACACGTAGAACATGTGTTGTAGCAGTCGGTATGAAGGTGATTTCCCAACTTTGAACATTAATAACCTCTAAACTGTACAAGATAGACAAAAACGAATTACACCACTATATTCCAGAGCTCAAGCGAGCGTTATCTGAAGTGTCATACACCCCCCTTCCCATTTAAAAAAATTACTTGAATTCAAAATGGCGGATTTCAAGATGGCAGGCCTGAATGACGTTCACTCCAAAAGTTGCGGCCCCACATCAAACCTATGTTCCTATCATCACATTTCAATTTTCCGTTTAATCTTCCAACTTATGAAGGTGTCCAAGGACTTTTGACTCGCCCTATATATATCCAAACTTCAGCCAATGGGCGTTCAGATCGCTGTTGCTAGGCGGATCCGACGTCACGTTTTCGGACATTGCGATGGAAGTTTGTCTCGGAATACTGTCTCAGATTGTAAGATCCTACTCCCGAATAATCGAATCTTGTCCCTACTAAGGTTGCACAACATTGCCTCCTAAGATTTCATAACTAATGCTTCTCGTTGACGCTTAATTGTCAAACGTACATGTAGCCTGGCTGCTACTGAGCATTCACGATCGCATAAATGTGCGTAATACTTGGTTTAAACAAGTGAAGGGAATGCACGTATGCATTACAACGTTTCGCTGCTATATGATAAGGCAGCCCACACTGTATCTGCGTGATTAGCTGCACTTTAATTATAACCACCCGGTGTTTACCATAGTTTCTGTGCTTCCTTCCACTGTTACTTGACACTAAGGCAGTTATATTTATGTGACAACAAAAATCAAAAGGGGAGTACTGATGCGTTTAGGGGTGAGATGATAGTTTAAATTATCCTACCAGAACCATGTTCATTTTATTGCAGATGGCAAATGGCTGTTTATGTCAAAGGTACATTATGACAGAACATTGAGCAGTGCTTATTTCTGGTTTGAGTGGTCTTCAAAGTGGCACATAAATACTTATTTGTACTTGTAGATTCTCTATACGCTCTGTGTCCTGAAGTACTGTCAGACGTTCTGTAGACCATCTCTCTACCTCAAAGATGAAGTTGAATTTGGATGAATGTCATTTAAGAAATCGTGGAGTGTGTGAAACCCTTCTTTAGGTCGCGCTGCTTTTGTGTGTTGCAGGCGCCTGGGGCCTGAAGCTGCTGGAGGCACGCATCCCGTCGTACGTGGTCCGCAACCAGAGCGTGACGCACCAGTGCCTGTTCGACCTGGAGGGCGAGGCGCTCTACTCGGTCAAATGGTACAAGGACGGCCGCGAGTTCTACCGCTACGTGCCCCGGGACGCGCCGCCAGCCCAGCTCTTCCCGCTTGCGGGGGTCACCGTAGACGTGAGTACCACACCCTTATCTCCGACTGACAAATCTAGAGAAAGTTATCAGCTGTCTCAAGGAAGTAAGAGACGATCAGGAAAAAATTTGCCGTACAGACACCCAGAGGAAATTCAAGAACGACACGGCAGTATCACTTCTTTTGTGTGAGAGCAATTTATGGATCGCTATGACCAAAGGTACGAAATGAATTCAAGACACAGGAACGGTTTCTGAAAGGAATCGATCACCGTAGCAGATGTAACACGAAGTCAATTAATATCATCTCAGTACTAGCCAATCATCATGAATACAGGTAAACAGAACTCACCATATCCTTTGAATTGGCTATGATCGGTTACTAAAACTAGCAGTTCACAACAGAACGATACACGAAAGCAGAGGTGGCCATATATAGTGGTACAGTTCCGCAGACCTATGCCGTGACGTAGATGATAAAGATGATTGTTAACGGTAATCATTTCCATACAGTAATAGGAACATAAAGCTTATTGAAACCACCGTTGAAACCCATCTACGCTATGTGATCAAAATATCTGAACACCTATTAGCGGACATAAAAAATGTTCAAATGTGTGTGAAATCTTATGGTACTTAACTGCTGAGGTCATCAGTCCCTAAGCTTACACACTACTTAACCTAATTTATCCTAAGGATAAACATACACATCCATGCCCGAGGGAGGACTCGAACCTCTGCCGGGACCTTAGCGGACATAAATGTGGCGCGCGTCCACCCTTCACCTTTATGACGCCTTGTAAACTACTGGGGACGCTTTCAGCGATGCGTCTGAATAATTTTGAAGGAATGGCATATTCTTCTTCTTCAAGGGCCGACATCAGAGAAGGTAGTGTCGTTGCACGTTAGTTTGGAGCGTTCTGGCTTATCTGAAAGGTATTCCACTGTGTCCAGCTCGGGACTCTGGACAGGCTGGTCCATTTGAGGAATGTTATGTCCACAAACCATTCTCTCACAGACACCGCTTTGAGGAGGACGCATTGCCATACAATCATCGTTTCCCAAATGTTCCTCTTCTGTACATAGTACACAATAGTGTAAAGTGTGTTCGAGTATTTTCTTAATAATGTATCACAGCGATCCGATCATGAATCACAAGTTTAATCAGATAATTAATTTCGCTCGACGATTACCATCTTCAGACTCGAGTAAATCCAGTATACTGCATAATTAGTGTCAATGCATTCGTGGTACAGTCACATTAATCAGCTTCGGCACAAAATTAAAAAAAAAACTGACTACTGTGGGTATCTTTTATGTGAATACAAGGTGTCTGTTCCTTCGCACATGTCTGAAAGAAAAGGCACCAGGGCAACCGCAGCTGTGATACGCATTGTGTAAATTGAAGGTATTGGGAAGGGGGAGGGGGAGAGGAAAGGAAAGGGAGGGTTCATTACATCAGCTGCACCGAAACTTCATGTGGAGTCAGCGGCAACGACTGAGAACGTGTGCCGGATCGGGATACGATCCTGGGATGTCCCACTTGCTAGGCAGTTGGTTAATAACTGCGCCACCCATATACAGTGTTTATCGCAATGAACCATCTCGGTACGCCCCTAAGCCGACCCACACTCCCACCTACACCAGGTGTCCACAACCCATTCTGTGTCCCCATGCCCGCTATTTTGAGATTCCCGCAGGAGGTTGAACTTGATTGTGCATTCGCATTGAAGATACTGAATTCATATCAATCGAGGCGAATCAGTTAAGTGAATGCGTGGTGTTTGTTCTTCCGGACATCGGAAATCTCAAAGTCGCGAGCGAGAAGGACATGGATGGAGACTGTGGGTAGGTCGCGCTAGATTGTACGTGCCGAGACAGTCCGCGCAGTTGCGATAAACAATGCGTGTGGGTGGAGGAGTGGATAACGCAACTACCTAGGAAGCAGGAGATTCCGGGCTCGAATACTGATCCGGCACGCAGCTGAATTCCTTTTGTTTCATTTCTCTCGCCTCCTCCACATTTATTTTACATACTATGGACATCATTAGGCCAGACGTGCTGACACTTTAAAGGAAGGAACTATACTTATACCTGCCAACGGCTTTGAACATCTATTTTTGCCAACGTACCGAGGATAGATTGAAGTCATCACTATCTATTATAACTGTATGAGTGGGGTCCCTATTTGAGATGATACTCAGCTCCTTTTCAACCTTTCAGCAACTGTATCGTCCGAGTCCGGTGGTCCTTAAAAGAAACCAAGTATTATTTCATTCTGGTTGTGAAGTATAACCACCCATAATAACTCACAGGAACTACCTACTTCAATTTAGCAACAATATAAACCATTTCTTTCAGCAACAAAGGAAGGAAGATCTGAGTTTAACGTCCCGTCAACAGCGAGGTCGTTAGAGACGGTAACAGCAACAAACACGCCGCCACCAACTGTATTTAATCTTCCCATTTATGAACACCGACAGGACCTTCGCAAAACTTTCGACTGAACATACCTCCGGCCTTAACCAGATTTCGGTACTTATAATGTTTTGACCTTCGGTGTCTTCTCTTAGCACTTGGAGCTCTGGTGATTTCCCTAAAGAGCTACTACAATTTACTACTACAATACCTGGATCTAACCTAGTCCTGTTGTTGGTCTGTAATATTTGAGACTGAAGCTTATCTTCATTTGTTTCCCAACCTGAACCTCACCTAAAAAACCTCCCAGTTTACTATTACTACTGCCGCCTCCTGCGTGTAACGGATCCCTAACCTATTAAGCGGGGCCCAGTATATCATCACGCTATGGTGCAAGTGAAGGAACATGTAGCCTACATGGTCGCAGAGCCATCTGAGACTCAAATGCAGGCACTCCGCTCGGCTCTGTGCCAAAAGTCTGCAATCGATCCAGTCCATAACGCTACAGATAGTGGCCTCTGCCTTCTTCTAGCAAGCAAGACTAGCGGTCTTTACCACTTCATCTAGTAGCACGCATCCAGAGAGAATCTTTTCTGATCTAAAAGACACACAGCGTTAGTGCCAACTTGACCCACCACCAAGTGCAGTGGCTGAACCCTGTCCTCTTTCTAACATCCAAAATGATCCGTTCCACATCTGGGACGACTCCACATTTTATTCATGCAGAGTGCACACTGGACTTATTTCCTTCTTGCCAGCCACATACTAAGGGGCTGGCCACCATATGCAAATTTTGAAAATTTTGTGTTAAGTTCTATGGGACCAAACTGCTGAGGTCATCGGTCCCTAGGCTTACAGACTACTTAATCTAACTTACGCTAAGGACAACGCACACACACCCATGCCCGAGAGAGGACAGAAATACGGTTGAATGCTACCAGTTATTACCGTCGTAACATTTTTATTCAGAATACATATCAGGAAGAAATAACACCATCAGGCAACTGTACAGCCTTTCTGGGTTGCAGGAAGGCATAGCACTTGGTAAGTTACCACGTGGGGACTTACAAGAGGAGATATTACCATGTTGTTAGCTCTGTGGGTGTGTGATGGAGCACTAAGAATGAGGCATAGTCCAAAGCTAAGGCAAGTCCTTGTCTGCCAAGACAAGGATTCATCAGATCTCTGTTGGTTCATTATGGCCAGGGGACTTCAGATGGTATGTACTTTCCAATTCAATAAACTTTACCAACAGCCGTAAACTTTAAGATATTTTATTTTATTCCAAAAGCAACCAGTTTCGACAGTTCATTTTGCCATCTTCAGGCCCCATACGCTTTTTTTTAAATCAACGAACTTATCGTATAGCGCCATAAAACCGGATATCGTGAATTACAATCTTGGAAAGGAGTATATGGAAACCACTGACAAGAAGAAGGGCCATCCTGTTAAGACATCACGGCCATGGTACTCGAAGGTGCTGTAGAGGATAAAAACTGTATAAGAAGACAGAGATTGGAATTCATCCAGCACAGTCAGAAGATTGATGACTAAAAAATAATCGAAAACGATGAAGTACCCGTTGGGCTGAATAAATTTATTTATTTCAGTATTTTTTAAATTTTTTTCCCTACTCAAATTTCATTAGCAATAATTTTCCAGATCCGACGCCAATATGAAACACCCGGCGTCCTATGAGTTACCCAGGGGTCAGATATGAAATCCCCCAAACCCTCGAACAGCTTGGTAGCAACGACGGGACGAGGTCCACAACTGCTGAGGGTTCACGGGCGTCACGCCGGATTATGTTGAGGAAGCTGTACAATATTTCCGCGCGCACAAATCACATAAATTTCTCCATTACCAACCACACGTGACAGTGGAAACTTCGCAAAGCGAGCCAGATCCACTTTCCCTACATTTGGTGCCCAATCCCCAGGAACACACACATCGACATGTGCAAAACATCCGAACGACAACCATGAACAAATAGTCCTTCACGTTTTTCTAGTAAGAAAACAGGAGTGTCCGTAATCAGCAACCACACATCTACATCTACATCCATACTCCGAAGCCACCTGACGGTGTGTGGAGGGGGGTAGCAAGAGTACCTCTATCGGTTCTCCCTTCTATTCCAGGCTCGTATTGTTCGTGGAAAGAAGGATTGTCGGTATGCCTCTGTATGGGCTAATCTCTCTGATTTTATCCTCATGGTCTCTTCGCGTGATATACGTAGGAGAGAGCAATATACTGCTTGACTCCTCGGTGAAGGTATGTTCTCGAAACTTCAAACAAAAGCCCTTACCGAGCTACTGAGCGTCTCTCTTGCGGAGTCCACTGGAGTTTATCTGCCATCTCCGTAACGCTTTCGCGTTTACTAAATGATCCTGTAACAAAGCGCGCCGCTCTCCGTTGGATCTTCTCTCTCTCTTCTATCAACCCTATCTGGTACGGATCCCACACCGGTGAGCAGTATTCAAGCAGTGGGCGAACAAGTGTACTCTTACCTACTTCCTTTGTTTTCGGACTGCATTTCCTTAGGATTCTTCCAATGAATCGCAGTCTGGCATCTGCTTTGCCGACGATTAATTATATATCGTCATTCCATTTTAAATAACTCCGCCGGCCGCGGTGGTCTCGCGGTTCTAGGCGCGCAGTCCGGAACCGTGCGACTGCTACGGTCGCGGGTTCGAATCCTGCCTCGGGCATGGATGTGTGTGATGTCCTTCGGTTAGTTAGGTTTAAGTAGTTCTAAGTTCTAGGGGACTGATGACCACAGCAGTTGAGTCCCATAGTGCTTAGAGTCATTTTGAACCATTTTTTAAATCACTCCTAATGCCTGCTCCGAGATAATTAACTGCTTCCAGTTGCTGACCTGCTATATTGTAGCTAAATGATAAAGGATCTTTCTTTCTATGTATTCGCAGCACATTACACTTGTCTACATTGAGATTCAATTGCCATTCCCTGCACCATGTGTCTATTCGTTGCAGATCCTCCTGCATTCCAGCACAATTTTCCATTGTTACAACCTCTCGATATACTACAGCATCATCCGCAAAAAGCCTCAGTGAACTTCCGATGTTATCCACTAGGTCATTTATATATATTGTGAATAGCAACGGTCCTACGACACTCACCTGCGGTGCACCTGAAATCACTCTTACTTCGAAAGTCTTCTCTCCATTGAGAATGACATGCTGCGTTCTGTTATCTAGGAACTCTTCAATCCAATCACACAATTGGTCTGATAGTCCATATGTTCTTACTTTGTTCATGAAACGACTGTGGGGAACTGTATCAAACGCCTTACGGAAGTCAAGAAACACGGTATCTACATGGGAACACGTGTCTATAGCCCTCTGAGTCTCGTGCACGAATAGCGCGAGCTGGGTTTCACACGATCGTCTTTTTCGAAACCCCTGCTGATTCCTGCAGAGTGGACTTCTAGTCTCCAGAAAAGTCATGTACTCGAGCACAGTACGTGCTCCAAAATTCTACAACTGATCGACGTTAGAGATATAGGTCTATAGTTCTTTGTGGAAACACAAGCGAGCCAGAACCGGCTTACGAGTACGTGATACCAAACTGACTGTGGATACACTCACACACAACAAAGCCACTGTGAAACTAAGCAGACATCAGCTTTCCGGTCCATGCAACAAGAAAGACACTCTAACTACGGCTTGTAGAGTGCAACAACTCTAGATAATACATTATGAATTCGGTAAGTGAGCAATCCCACCATCGGACAGCTAAGTAAAATACCCTAAGCACTGTCGCTACTTAGGAGAATACTGTATAGTATGCAACTTCACGCTGCTGCACATGACAGCGCGATGGGAATCTGTCTCAACATCTACGTGACTTCACGCATTACCATTTCTAGGAGGGAAACCTATCGGCACAACCCCTAGAGGAGGCGCGTACTTCTGTCTAGTTCCGCTCTGCTGCACACTGCGAAAGCAAAGACTCCGTCTATGGGCACTGCAAGCCTCAGGTCGTGAAAACAGCTGCTAGGGAGCTTCAGTTCAACAGACAGACAATGCGCGCTAGGTGGCAGAATTCCATAACCTACCGATGTCAGGACCATACTGCCCGCAGTGGTGTATCATACAGCTATGAAGCCATGAAAGGAACTGATCAATTGGAAAAAGGCACCAGTCATTCACATTAGAAGAAGGACCATAGGAAGGACGCGTTAAACTGTAAGCTGACATCAGTATCTGAGTTTATCCGTGATTGGAACTGATTTCATCCCTGTACGCAACTTGACAGCTAAAATGTAGGCTAAACTGCACACATTGCAGAAACACTAATTTAACGCATTTCGGAGGTACCTGGTAGTTATAATTAAAGTGACGGTGTTCGAGCGATGCAGTGTGGACTGTATACATTGCAGGACACTGAAGCATTGTAGGTATGTTCATTAATCGTCGATCTCGTGGAGTATGCTGCAAAAAATAATAATTCCACTTTCCTCCACCAGGTGAGAATATGGCGCTGTAAGGAGTCAGAATGTGCAATGGGTTTCCTATTTTGACGAAGCATGTTGTTCAAAAATTGTTCAAGTGGTTCTGAGCACTGTGAGACTCAACATCTGAGGTCATCAGTTCCCTATAACTTAGAACTACTTAAACCTAGCTAACCTAAGAACAGCACACATAGCCATGCCCGAGGCAGGATTCGAACCTGTGACCGTAGCGGTCGCGCGGTTCCAGATCGTAGCGCTGGCTGGCTCTGAGCACTATGGGACTTAACATCTGTGGTCATCAGTCCCCTAGAACTTAGAACTACTTAAACCTAACTAACCTAAGGACATCACACACATCCATGCCCGAGGCAGGATTCGAACCTGCGACCGTAGCAGTCGCGCGGTTCCGGACTGAGCGCCTTAACCGCGAGACCACCGCGGCCGGCAAATCGTAGCGCCTAGAACCGCTAGGCCACACCGGTCGGCACGACGCATGTTGTTTTCTAAAGTGATTGGTGGTGTAAAGGGTCAAGAAGGTTGAAGATTTCCGCACGAAACGCAGTGGCTGTTGAGAAGATAGGCCATGCACTGCAACGTTATAGATGAATTAGTTTGGGCAGCAAGGAGAAGCAGGCGATCTTCCCATGGCAACCGTTTATAAAGTTGCTGTAACTATAGCCAACCGTGCAGCACATGCCACAAATTCTTCAGCCAGTGCTCGAGCTGTGTCATGGGAATTGTCTGTCACCTGTTCAACAATGAGGCGCGTTTTACACTGGTATACCTACACGATTCCGACTGTGCACCAAATGTACCTCAACATAAGTTTTCTTTTAATTCTTTATTTATTTATTTATTTTAGTCATCAGTCTTCTGACTGTTTTGATGCGGCCCGCCACGAATTATTCTCCTGTGCCAACCTCTTCATCTCGGAGTAACACTTGCAATCTATGCTGTTAGTTATTTGCTGGAAGTATCCCAGTCTCTGTCTCCCTCTACGGTTTTTACGTTCTACAGCTCCATCTATTATCAGGGAAGTTATTCCCAGATGTCTTAACAGATGTGCTATCATCCCGTCCCTTCTTCTCAGTTTTATCCATGTATTCATTTCCTCGCCAATTGTTTTTCAGAGCCTCCTCATTCCTTACCTTATTATTCCAGGTAATTATCAACGTTCTTCTGTAGCTGCACATCGCAAATGCTTCGGTTCTCTTCTTTTCCGGTTTTCCCATAGTCCACCTTTCACTAACGTACAGTGCTGTGCTCAAAACGTACATTCTCAGAAATTTCTTCCTCAAATTAGGAGCTATGTTTTCTGCCTACGTAGCAGAATTGTTTAACTTCATCTACTTCGTGATCATCAATTCTGATGTTAAGTTCTTCACTGCTACTTCTCATTACTTTCGTCTTCCTTCGATTTACGCTAAAACTATATTCTGTACTCAGTAGACCATTTCTTTCAGCAAATCTTGTAATTTTTCTTCACTTTCACTGAGGATAGCAATGTCGTCAGCGAATCTTAACACTAATATCCTTTTACCTTGAATTTTAATCTCCCTCTTGAACCTTTCCTTTATTTCTGTCATTACATTTTCAATGTACAGTGTGAACAGCAGAGGCGAAAGATCACATCCCTGTCTTACATCCCTTTTAATTCGAGCACTTCGTTCTTGGACGTTCACTCTTATTGCTCCCTCTTGGTTTTTGTATATTACCCGTCTTTCCCAATAGCTTACCCCTAATTTTCTCAGAATGTCGAACACCTTGCACCATTTTACATTGTCGAACGCTTTTTTCAAGTCGATAGTTCCTATAAACGTGTCTTGAATCTTCTATAGTCTTCCATTATCAACCCCAACGTCAGAACTGCTTAAGTTTCCTAATGCTTAACTCATCGTCATCTAACAGATCGTCACTTGTCGCCTCTTTGAATCTTTTTAAATGTTGGATGATGTTTTTCCGAAAGTCAACTGGCATATCGCCAGACTCGTGCATTCTGCACAACAACGTGAATAGTCGTTTTGTTGCCACTTCTCCTAACGATTTTAGAAATTCTGATGGAATGTTATTCTAGCCACCTGTCTTATTTGATCTTAAGTATTCAAAGCCCTTTAAATTCTGATTCTAATACTGGATCAATTATCTTTTCTCTATCGACTCCATTTTCTTCTTCCTCCACAGAGGCCTTAAGTGTACTCTTTCCACCTATCCGCTTTCTCCTCTGCATTTAAAAGTGAGAATACCATTGCAATCTTAATGTTACCTCCCTTGCGATTAGATTCACCGATAGCTGTTTTTACTTTTCTGTATGCTGAGTCAGTTTTTCAGAAAATCCTTTCTTGTTTAGATTTTTTCACATTTTTCATGCAGCAATTTCGCCTTTGCTAACGTTTATCCCATTTCTAAGGACGTACATTTTTGTACTTCCTTCTTTCATAGATCAACTTAATTGTTTCTGTTATCATGGATTTTTCACAGTTACCTTCTTTGTACCTACCGTTTCCTTTCCAACGTCTGTGATTGCACGTTTTAGATATGTCCATTCATGTTAATCTAAACTGCGTACTGAGCTATTCCTTATCGCCATATCTACAGTCTCAGAAAACTTCAAGCGTACCTCTTTATTCGTTAGTACTTCCGTACCCCACTTCTTTGCGCTCTAACTCTTCCTAACTGCCGGCCGGAGTGACCGAGCGGTTAAAGGCGCTACAGTCTGGAACCGCACGACCGCTACGGTCGCAGGTTCGAATCCTGCCTCGGGCATTGATGTGTGTGATGTCCTTAGGTTAGTTAGGTTTAAGTAGTTCTAAGTTCTAGGGGACTTATGACCACAGAAGTTGAGTCCCATAGTGCTCAGAGCCATTTGAACCATTTTTCTTCCTAACTACTCTCTTAAAATTCAGCCTACTCTTCATCACAGCTAAATTGTGATCTGTGTCTCTATTTGCTCATGGGTACAACTTACAATCCAATAATGATTTCGGAATCTGCCTGAACATGTTGTAATCTAAGTGAAATCTTCACGTAGCTCTCGGCTTTTTCCTAGTATACCTCTTCCTCTTGTTATTTTTGAACACAGTATTCGCTATTACTTGCTGTAATTTATTGCAGCACTCAATTAGTCTTTCTCCTCTGTTATTCGTAGTACCAAGTCCATATTCTCCTTTAACCCTTTCTTCTACGCCTTACCCTACAATCGCAGTCCAGACCCCATGCATGTATACCGGAACTATCGTTGTCGGTGCTGGTTGGTGTCGATTCTGATGGGAACAACCTATCACTGAACTTTGACATTATCTCACTCTCCACCCTACCTTTCTATTCATAACGAATCCTACTCCCGTTATACTATTTCCTGGTGCTGTTGATATTAGTCTATACTCGTCTTACCAGAAATCATTGTCTTCTTTCCAGATTGAGCCATAGTATTTCCATTTTCGGATTATCTAGCTTCCCTACCACGTTCAGACTTCTTACATTCCTTGCCCCGACTCGTAAGAACGTTATCCTTTCGTTGATTATTCAATCTTGCTCTCATTCTCATATCCTCTTTGGCTACCTCCTCCAGGTGCGAAGGGGTAACTAGTGCAGAATTTTTTGTCAGTGGCGAGATCATCATAACACTTTTTCAATTACAGGCCACATGTCCTATGGACATACATTGATGCAGTGGTTTCCATTGCCATCTGCATCCTCATGTCGTTGATTATTTCGCCTTTAAGGACAGTTTCCCACCCCAAATGTATGAATGCCCTGAATCACTGTCCGGTCCTGCCCCCTCTTCCACAAGGCCGTAATCAGAATGAGGCTGACTTCTTACCCCGGAGTCTTTGGCCGCCAGTGCTCTTTTTTTTTTTTTTTTCAAGATGTAAACGGCCGCGGGGCTCGAACCCGATACCGAGGAGGACGTTTACGTTTGTACTGCTACCCTTAGACCACGGGTTTAGCTGGAACGGCGGGTCTTACCCTTGGTATTTAGACATGCATGGAAATGGGTGACATCTGGCCAGGGAATATTCTTGAAACAGACGAAGCACATTTTACTCTGTGCTATACTGCGAATGCACAGAACTGCCGCATATATGGTTCTGCTCTGCCAGATGTTGTGCGGGAACATCTACTGCGCTCACATTATCTGACTGTGTGATGTGGTTTCACCAGCTCTTTCTCTCTAAGTTCGTTTTTCTTGGAGGAGATGTCACCTTGCTGGCCTCTTAGGTGTGTAATAATGACCTCTGAACATTATAAGGACCTCCTCGTGCAAGACGTGGTTGCAGCTTTGCGAGAGCACAATTGTGTCCATACCACTATTTTCATGCAAGGTGGGGCAACACCATATGTCGTTTGCCAGGCGAAATATTTGCTTCGAGAAACCGTCGATAACGACAACATCACCTCTAGGCAGTTTCAAGATGTATCGTCTTCCAGATCTCCCGACCTAAATCCCTATGATTTCTGATTATGGGGATCTCAGATATCGTGCCTGGGAGGGATGTATCCAGACTCTTCCTGATCTGAATGATAGCATACGAGCACATATCGCTCTAATTGCACCGGACAAGCTGCTAGCAATTGTCGACTATGCCGTGTCACGGATGCAAAATGTTGCTGAGTCAGGAGACAATGTAGAACGCATGTTTTAACTTGTGATCATATCGTAATAAACGTGTCGGGACTACTGTTATCGTATGTTTCATCATTCCTCCTCTTTTCCTGCACCCATACCACATTCTGAATGCTTAGAGCGCCATATTTTCACTTGGTGACAGAAAATGGAACTATTAGTTTTCCACCACACTCCAGGAGCGCACCGATTAATGAATATACCTACGTTATTTCAGCGTCCTGCGATGTATACATCTCGCACTGCAGCACCCGGAACACTGCAGCTTAATTATAGCCACCTGGTACTTGCCTTGATCATCGGAGGTATCGACACACAAATATCTTCATAGCATGGAATATATTAACAAGCGTTCACCCACGCATTCTACACAGTAGTGTCTGTGGTGACGGTAGTCATGACTCCAGAGGGTACCGTACCATAATGGATAAGCTGCGCTCGCAACACTATTAGCGCAGTACGAACTAAACCGAGGTCCAACAGTGGCCGCAGTTGCCGATCCATGGGCATCACGTATGAAGATAGTGATTGGTCGATGCCTCGCTACATACCGGAGCAGTGAACTACGGGTGGTCAGTTCCCTTCAGATCGCCGAGTCGTGCACAGTCTCCAGCTACCGCTGAGTCTACAAGCTGCAGTGTTCGTCCGTCGTCTCCGAGACTTAGGTTCCGTAGGCGTCGTAGGCCACCTCCGGACTCTAAGTAGGCATCATTCAGAGGCACAGAGGCAGGACTTTATTTTAGAGAAAATAACATTATTTCAAACCTCTGATTTTGCTGCCCATTACACAAGAAGAAGCGTCATTGAAGCTGAGTATTACTTAATATTTATTGAGTATCATTTTATTGCTAATTGTTAGGAATCTTTCTAATTGAATAGAACCTAAGCCGTCCTCCTGCATTCCCAACAGTGTCACAATTGCATAAAAAAGTATCAACACACATAAGTTGTAGTGGACTGACAAGGCAGCCAGTCCACAGTGACGGGTAACCGAAAGGCACGCGTACACACACGCCGACTGGCGTTAAGTCTGAAACAGGATACGTGATGAAAGTTATAAAGAAAAGAACGGAGCTTCTCGTATACTTAACTTTAATTCATTGTGGTACATTTCTCTTGATAATACAAGTGAGACTCTCTCCAGATATGGTTAATGCGCCTTGCTAGGTCGTAGCCATGGACTTAGCTGAAGGCTATTCTAACTGTCTCTCGGCAATTGAGAGAAAGGCTTCGTACGTGTAGTCGCTAGCAATGTCGTCCGTACAACTGGGGCGAGTGCTAGTAAGTCTCTGCCGACCGAAGTGGCCGTGCGGTTAAAGGCGCTGCAGTCTGGAACCGCAAGACCGCTACGGTCGCAGGTTCGAATCCTGCCTCGGGCATGGATGTTTGTGATGTCCTTAGGTTAGTTAGGTTTAACTAGTTCTAAGTTGTAGGGGACTAATGACCTCAGCAGTTGAGTCCCATAGTGCTCAGAGCCATTTAGTAAGTCTCTCGAGACCTGCCGTGTGGTGGCGCTCGGTCTGCGATCACTGCCAGTGGCGACACGCGAGTCCGACATGTACTAATGGACCGCGGCCGATTTAAAGCTACCACCTAGCAAGTATGGTGTCTGGCGGTGACACCACATAAGTCAGTAAAAATCATGTGGTCAGTACCCTTTCAATCACAAACTCTTGTTAAAACGTTGTCCATTAGCATCTCTGCTTCAGAAAAAAATAAGTGACGCGTGAACTTGATAGCGACACGGTATTACAAATTCATGTACATGAAGACTCGTCCATTACTAACATCCAAAAGTGCACAAAATCGACAGTGCTAGAAATACTTTGTGCATCGTAGAGAGGATTACTTTTAAATTTCCGATAACGCACTGCTTTGCTTCCTGCCACTTAATATCTCGTGGGATGGTTATGACCTTACTCTCATAGAAATTCAAGCTGATATGTAAGCTTAGCGACAAGCATTTTTCCTGCACACATTTCTCAAATGGAGCAGTAAAAGATGGAAAATACATTAATATACCAAGCTCCCTTTGACACACATCATAAGGTGGCTTCCGGAGTATGGATTTCGACGTAGATGACCTCTGCACCCAAGTTGCAGCTGAAGTCCAGCGCATTGTGTGATAAACATGTCAAACGAGTAATTCGTGGAATACGCTTTTAGTGCTCTGCGGCCCACATCAGTTAATAACATGTCTAGCACCAGATCAGCACGCTGTGAAATGTGATTAGTGGTCGCCAGCACCTGTGCCCCCTTCCGTCCGTTGTCTCAGTCTGACAAATAGGTTATCGCATTGATCCTGCGTTCGTACATCACATGCATACAGTAACATCACACAGAGCACCTTTAGTGGGCTGTATGGGATATTTCACCCGAAAAACACAAGTCTCAAATATCACCGTTAACTTCTTATTGTTAGCACGAAAGACGTGGCATTACTGTACCCCTTAACTGTTCTTCATTTCATTCGTGCTTGACTGTGGTTTTGAAGGTGCAATTGTTGATAATATAAAAGCCAAATTGAAACTGTTATCTGTGACAGTTACTTTCATTGTCTATCACTACGCGTTTCGAGGTCCTGTACCCTCATTCTCCGATGTGTCAGTGGTTTACTTGAGTATTTCCATTCCTGGATGTAGCCAGTTGCTTATCTGACGCTTCATTTTGCTACAAAGCAGATCTTATGTGTCACTGAGCAATGCAACGCATCATACAGAAATTGGAAACATTAAACAGGTAACAGTTGCAAATACGTAGTTTACAACCTGGACACATAGACAATTTGCCCAAGAATGTCATGAAAGGGATGGATAAAAGCAGTAATAAGAGCAAACAGACATCTGTAGAGGGTACATTCGATATTTTGATGTCATTTCGCAGAAAATTGGTAATTTAGTGAAACCACACAATGTAAGAGCTGTGATTACCTACAGCAATAATTTTGTAATAGGCTGACACGAAATATAAAAACTAACAGAGACAAGCTTCCCAACTAGTCCTTGTAATAGATATGGAAAGAGTCTCTCGAATTATATATGGGTCAAAGTGACCCAGCTTCCGAACTCGATTTAAGAAACATATGAATAGATTTATGTACAGTACCCCAAATAAATCTACCGTCGCTACTTGCATTAACGGCACAAGACTTGCTTTTCTTAAGATAGATGACAGTCTCCTTGCATCGCATAAAATAAAAAAAGGCCTTAAAATGACTTTCTTCAAAGAGTTGAAAAGTTTCACCCATAAAACTAACTATAGGTAGAAGGCGCTCAATGATGGAACTGAGATAGTAGCAATGATCTTTCTTAGAAGCTTCTTAAGAATAATGGATGATAGATAATGCTACGAACTCCGTTTTATTAATTTAAATTAAGCAGGCTAAAAGTGATTGCCGTAGCGCCCAAACCAACTGACTGTCGAGTAAATATACTTAAATCTATTAACCATTTTTAATCCAATGTTCATGTGAAAACATGAATTTATCCGTGTCAATGGTGGTTCAGCTGTGCGGCTGTGAATTGAACTACTTGAAGAAAAACTCCACGGCCACAGAAATACGGCGAATGCGGCGTTACGTTAGTGCACAATTGAAACTAAATGTCTGGGAACTACGCATATTCAGAGGGAAAGAGCCACAAATTATAACATACTAAACATCTTCAGCGTTCAAAATGCAGTCGATATGAATGTTACACTAAAGGTGAAGTAAATGTATTACGCCAGTTGCAGATGGGCGTAAAATCTCTCGATTTTCCACATACATCATTCAGATCAGCTGTTCTGAAACAAGTAAAGGCATTAGCTGTAATTACCTGCCACTGTCAGAAGGAGGGCGAACCATATACCAATGTAAAAAAAAACTTATAAAATGTAAGTTTTATTGGCCAGATCGTAGCTGATACATGTCCTGATTACTACACTCCTGGAAATTGAAATAAGAACACCGTGAATTCATTGTCCCAGGAAGGGGAAACTTTATTGACACATTCCTGGGGTCAGATACATCACATGATCACACTGACAGAACCACAGGCACATAGACACAGGCAACAGAGCATGCACAATGTCGGCACTAGTACAGTGTATATCCACCTTTCGCAGCAATGCAGGCTGCTATTCTCCCATGGAGACGATCGTAGAGATGCTGGATGTAGTCCTGTGGAACGGCTTGCCATGCCATTTCCACCTGGCGCCTCAGTTGGACCAGCGTTCGTGCTGGACGTGCAGACCGCGTGAGACGACGCTTCATCCAGTCCCAAACATGCTCAATGGGGGACAGATCCGGAGATCTTGCTGGCCAGGGTAGTTGACTTACACCTTCTAGAGCACGTTGGGTGGCACGGGATACATGCGGACGTGCATTGTCCTGTCGGAACAGCAAGTTCCCTTGCCCGTCTAGGAATGGTAGAACGATGGGTTCGATGACGGTTTGGATGTACCGTGCACTATTCAGTGTCCCCTCGACGATCACCAGTGGTGTACGGCCAGTGTAGGAGATCGCTCCCTACACCATGATGCCGGGTGTTGGCCCTGTGTGCCTCGGTCGTATGCAGTCCTGATTGTGGCGCTCACCTGCACGGCGCCAAACACGCATACGACCATCATTGGCACCAAGGCAGAAGCGACTCTCATCGCTGAAGACGACACGTCTCCATTCGTCCCTCCATTCACGCCTGTCGCGACACCACTGGAGGCGGGCTGCACGATGTTGGGGCGTGAGCGGAAGACGGCCTAACGGTGTGCGGGACCGTAGCCCAGCTTCATGGAGACGGTTGCGAATGGTCCTCGCCGATACCCCAGGAGCAACAGTGTCCCTAATTTGCTGGGAAGTGGCGGTGCGGTCCCCTACGGCACTGCGTAGGATCCTACGGTCTTGGCGTGCATCCGTGCGTCGCTGCGGTCCGGTCCCAGGTCGACGGGCACGTGCACCTTCCGCCGACCACTGGCGACAACATCGATGTACTGTGGAGACCTCACGCCCCACGTGTTGAGCAATTCGGCGGTACGTCCACCCGGCCTCCCGCATGCCCACTATACGCCCTCGCTCAAAGTCCGTCAACTGCGCATACGGTTCACGTCCACGCTGTCGCGGCATGCTACCAGTGTTAAAGACTGCGATGGAGCTCCGTATGCCACGGCAAACTGGCTGACACTGACGGCGGCGGTGCACAAATGCTGCGCAGCTAGCGCCATTCGACGGCCAACACCGCGGTTCCTGGTGTGTCCGCTGTGCCGTGCGTGTGATCATTGCTTGTACAGCCCTCTCGCAGTGTCCGGAGCAAGTATGGTGGGTCAGACACACCGGTGTCAATGTGTTCTTTTCTCCATTTCCAGGAGTGTATTTCAGCAAAGTTATATTGCCAGCTTCAGATAATCGGATACGTGAATTATGAACCACCTACTTGTGACACATTGCAAATCTGGCCTTCTAAAACATATAGGTAAGAGGTGAGCTTACGTCCATGTTTTAATTGGCGAGATAGCAATGTATTACACTAATTCACCTATCCGGTGATGTGAAAAGGTAATATAACTTTGCTGAAACTAGTAATCAAGATAAGTATCAACTGCGATCTGGCAGTTAATGCTGTTAGCAGTGTATAAGTATAGTCTACTATTATGTAGGCAGCAGAACAATACATTTGTCTCTTTCTGTCCGCGGGAAGAGAGAGTCAGCAATGATTGTGGGTCTTGGTACGCTGTGCAAACAATGGGACAAATATCAACTTCTCTCCTTCACAAAGAGTCTAGTGGTAATAACAGATGAAAATCTAAATTGGGCTGAGCACGTAACTGCAATCTGCAAGATGTCATCAGCATCTCTCCATGCCCTACGAAAATATAAAAAGCTGCTCCCTCTTGACCTGAAAAGGGAAAATGCAGAAACACTAATACTTCCAATTATTGGTTGCAACGATGCTATGTCAGTAAAGTTCTTGCCGCCTGGGATTGGTTCGTTACATCTGTGATGCTGAACTCTTTGATCGTATTTTACGATCATATACATAGTTATTCCGGCTGCGTGCAAACAAGCTCAAAGATTTGCGTACAATCTGTCGATGTTGACCGTCATATCCTTCCTCTACCTTAACGCTCTTGTATGAAAAACGGCAGAAACACCCGTACCCATTAGAGCAAAATCCTTTCTTTCCGACTTCATCACTCAGCCACCTTCTCGAAGTCCTTCTCAGTAACAGGAACCCGACTCTGTAATAACCTCCAGCCGACCGTTGTGGCCGAGCGGTTCTAGGCGCTTCAGTCTGGAACCGCGCTGCTACTACGGTCGCAGGTTCGAATCCTGCCTCGGGCATGGGTGTGTGTGATGTCTTTAGGTTAGTTAGGTTTAAGTAGTTCTTAGTTTATGGGACTGATGACGTCAGATGTTAAGTCCCGTAGCGCTTGGAGCCATTTCAACCATTTTTGTAATAACCTCCAGCATTATATTAGAGAACTGAATAATATCTCCAGCATCAGAAGACAGCTAATGACATATCTACTGAAGCAACAGTAATGGCTACAATTGTAAGTTTTCGTTACCCTGTACGTCTTTCCAACCATATCTTCCTCATTTCCCAGTATCCTTAGCTGGTGCAGTCTCCTTAAATTTCCTCTACACTGAATTCGTTACATCAGAAAACGTCTATTTTGTATCTATAGATTCCTTTTCATATCTGTCACTATAATTATTACTGTCATTATTACTGCCATTTTATTATTATCATTATTAGTGGCAGAAACAGCAGTAGTTGAAGTACGTTATCAGTTCATAACCGGTATTATTTAGACGCATTTTGTTTGTAGATACTCAGATCATTTTAATAGTATTTGTCTTTATTAAATTGTTGTTTCTTAGGTAACTATGAGGTAAAAGAGGTATTGTATGTGCTGAACCTTGGTCCGATGTAAGAGAAGGCCCGATGGTCCTAATCAGATGACGTCAAATAAAAAATAAAACTCTTCTTCTTAATGTAATTTTTGTGGGAAAATTCAAAAAAATTAAAGGTTTGTATGCATGGTGACAATGCAAGTTGGTATTGCTGTATTATCTAGAAGGATCTGTATTGTGTGTACATAACGGCTTGCAATGTGTTTTTTTGCTTGGGCCTACTGTAACTAGCTTTGTTACCGCTTTTAGCGTACGAATTGAATGCCGTATTGTGATAACAAGTGACACAATAAATAATTTGTTCTGAAAGAAACTTAGGGCGAACTGGCTACACCCAGGAAACGAAACACTCAGGTGAAGTACTGATGAAGATTAAGATGAAGGTTTCATGAAAGTGAATGGAAGTGAATGGTACATGTCATCGATTTGGCTCTGATAACAATTTGCAATATTATGACAGGTATGAGCTTACAGTATTGAGATCGGTTATGAAGTGCTTCGTCCCAAAGCTTTAACTTTGCCAGTCAAGTAAAAGAGTATTCTAAAGTTTTGTATAACAGCAGCTCCTCAGATGCTTTTAGCTGATGCAAATGATACAGTCTTTCTTATCCTACGTGTTGTAGGTAGAGCATTGTTTATGATCATTCACACAGGCAGTTCCAGTAGTCGATGACAGCAGAGTTCACATAGCGAATTGTTAGCCAGAAGCAAAGTACACAGAGTAGTTAAAGTCCAGGGAGTAATCCGAATCGAAATACTTAAACACAGGAAAGGTCAGTGACTCTGCTATCAATGACGAGTGTCAAGGCTTCAGAGGAAACTGTTAAAGGAAACTCGCCATCGCACCCGCCTCACGTTTAATGGTAAGGTGGGCCAGTGAATAGCCCGTTAAAAATTGAACACAGATCAAGCATGAAAACAGGAAGAAGGTGCGCTCCCAAATGCCAGATTTTCCTTTTCTTTTTCACAAAATTATGAGCTTTCCGTCCGGTCACTAACGCGTCTGTTCTCCTTCTGTATTCGTGGCAGTTGTCATACTATGCATTGGTTGCAGAAGATGAGTCTTGTGTCAAGAATTTATTGCCGTCGCAAGTTAATGTGATGAATTGTGAGAGCAGGTGATATGTCTTACAGAAATGAAAATAATAAATAAACGGTTGAGAATTAAGTTACAACGAAGGAATTCAAGAGTCAAAACTTCCAAATCTGAACGCAAGAGTCATAACATGTGGTACCTGTCTACAACAAATAGAAGGTACGTACATCTGGAGGTCCCTCCCTTAGGCCTAGCTGTTGCAAACGGACTTCATGCCACGACTCATACACAAATTTGAAAATAGCGAAGAGTTATGTTATGAGCAGACGGACAGCTCATAATGTTGTGAGAAAAAGAGGTATAGAGCGGAAGTAAGATTTGAACACAGACCTCCGTCACAGTCCAATACCGTGACCACATAACCATGACGGCATGGCTGTTTGTTTCCTCAATGTTGCACAATTTGAGCTTTTACCGTTCACTATTTCTGTTTCCTTTTTCACAGTTCCGTATACCTTCTTCCAGTTCTCATGCTTCATCTGTGTACAGATTTTGGCGGCCTCTCCACTGAGCCATATTACCACTAAATCCGAAGGAGATGCGACGGGGAACTTGCCTAGTGAGGACTGCCGGACAAGTGCGGCGCCACGGTATTTACGAACGCTGTCGCGTCGGCGCACGGACGCATGTGACATGTCCACCGGCAGCAGCGCCCCCCGCAGTAACAAGTTGTGGCCTTGGTATGAAGTATCAACATGTTTGACCTTTTCACATATCGATACTCAGGCTGGGGACGGGAAATCCAAATCAGGTCGGTCGGTAAACAATCATGTCGCTAACAGCCGACACGCTGACATACTTGTCTGATGACAGTTTACAGTACACCTAAAGCGAAATGTGTTAGTTTCTGTTCAGAATACGGTAATCCCTGTTTGTTGTTTATACTGCTGCTTAAAACTAACCTGCAATATAAACAATCGTGTAACGCTGTTACTGTGCGCAAATTATGCGTTCCTAAGAGGGTATGAAAATGGCTGCAAATGATCGTCCTACAGCTCGTAAACATATATTTGCTTCTCATGTCCAGACTAATGTTTTGTACCTATGTCTCGTAGGCAGTTCTGTCAGAACGCAGATGACAGACGATTATGAAATACATTTTCTGAGGAAAAAACACATAAACGCGGCAATTCTGGAACTAATTTTTGTTGCCTTATAGTCTTATCACTTACAGTAAATTGACATGCTACGTGAAGAATGCCCAATTTTTTTTCTTGTATTCTTTAGAAACTGCACTTTGCATGTAGGGCCATCGTTTTCTTAGAGGCTTCACCAAGTATTGTTTTTATCTCCGTGCCTTATTCCGTTCCCATTAGCCAACTACCTTTTCCATTTCTAATTATTATGCTATTTTTTCTACGTAACCTAAAATATTCCTTTCATTTTGCATCTATTCCATGACACATCTCATCCATGTGTTTCTCTTTAATCCTTCTGCACTTCCAAATTATTTCAGTGGAATCGTAAGTCAATAAAGACACTCACCTTCATAGCTGACGCCTCACTCCCCCGTCTCCTCACCGCTCTGGTTTATGTATATTTCCTAGAGAATCTTGGGTTACTGGCTGTCCCAGTACATTCGCCACCCACTCTCATCTCTATCCTCCATTCAGCCTTCACCCATCAGCCTTCAAATATATCACGTGACTGGTGGACCATTTTTTAAATTTTCCTTACCAGTGTTGGCGTCTGTCACATTTTATTTAATAACATCATTTTTTCCTTCTGCTTTTAATGTACTCTTCTAAAGCCACTACCGAAAAACAGCTATACCATCTGGTGGCAATTATAGGTGGTTAGTTTTTGAAAAGAGAGTCTGCTATAGTAGAGCTCTGATTTCGAGAATGTACTTATGTGACACTATACTATGTATTAAGTCACTTGATTTGACGTGTAAACTTATGTGTGAATGTTTTTAAAATTTAGAAAGACAGATTACGACGTTCATTTACAAGTCATAAGTTGCTTCGAGTGAGTAACTAGTCATCTTCAGACCGTTGGAATATGCATTTTTGTACGTGTCTTTCCAACACCTGGTGCCTATATCGAACCCACTGTACTCTAAACAATACCATGACATGAAACAATTATAAAACTCGATATAATAAAGATTTAAGTTATTTTTTCTTCGTACTACATATTTTTCCACCCTTTACATTTTTGTCGTTTAAATTTCCAGAAACTGTACCGGATATGAAATTGCGTCGTGTCAAAATGTCATTTTTTTGTGAGAAATGTTTTAATTGGATCGTAAACGGTTATAATCTTGAACTTGTCCACGAGATCGTCTAATTTTTCAAACCATCTGTCATCTCGTTCCTTGCTGAATCCTGCTTCTCGCTTCAAACTCGTGAATTCAGCTGCCCTCAGTATTATGTTCATGTCTTATAAAAATCATAGTAGAACATTTTACTCGCTTAGATTTTTGTTTCATTGAAGCGATGCTTTATTTTCAGTTGCTCTCCACATTTTTATAGTAAATTTATGAACTCATCCTTAGTTAAAGCCTAATTTATTATGTACACTATACTTTTTCTCTTCATCACTGAATATTCTCAAAAAATTACTATTATTACCTAATACAGTTTTCTTGACGACTTCTTTGTTTTCCAGTGACGTTTTGAGTCTATCACCTAATGTGCTTATTGTAACTGAATAGTTGTCATTTGTCTCTCTGTCTGATCTTCCAAGAAAGCTTTTTCTGTGGTTTTGTTCTGATCTCTGCATCTTCGACTGTTAAAAAAACCATAAAAATTTAAATTTTTGTGATGTACAATTCGTCCGGTACATGGCAAAATTTATTTGCCCTACAAAACGCGAATCCACCTCTGTAGTAGTTTAACATTCCAATTGTTACTACTTGGACTAAACATTGTTACAGCCTACCATATAGAGAACAACAGCATTTTTATCTTAATAAAAATGTCATATCAATATTATTTTTATCTTAATAAAAATATAATATTACTTACTTGCAAACAAAACACAATATTGCAAAGTAAATCTGATAGACAGAAAAATCTCACTAGGTACAAATAACCTGTTGCCACTGCGAAACGTACTATTGTCTTCATTCAGAATCGCGTGGGTTGTCCTTTTCCTCCATAGCTGACACTGCAGTGGCGCAACAGCTGCTGTCACTAGCGCTAGAGTTTCGTAACAGCTCTTGTCTGATACAATCCGCTGTTGCTGTTTTGGAGTGGCTGTGCACATACATATAGGCGGTGCAAAACCTAGCGGCATGAATGTGCACGAAACAGTTAACCGATATAATGATGGACTTTCACTATTCCACAAACATTCTTTGCTCCTATAATAATATACAAACAAGCTTGTAAGTGGCATTGTACAGCACTCGGCGTAACCTTGCCTTAGTGTTAATAAGTGAAATACTCTATGCTTTACCGAGCGAGGTAGCGCAGTGGTTAGCAGACTGGATTCACATTCAGGAGGACGACTGTTCAAACCTGCGTCCGGCCACCCTGCATTTTCCGTGATTTCCGTAAATCGCCGTACGCAAATGCCGGGATGGTTCCTTTGAAAGGGCACGGCCGACTTCCTTAACCATCCGTTTCTGATCCGATTGGATGCTGTTTGGTCCCCTCGCCCAAAATCGACCCACCAACTAACCAACACTATGCTTATGTGAAATATACTATGCTTATAACTCGAAAGTCTGTCTATGAATACATGGTTTCTCGCAAAATAGTGTAAATACGAGGATCACGTGGAAAAATGATCTTGCAGTAAAAGACACTTTGCTCTTCTTGTTAATTACGTATATTACATTAACGGGAGGACGACAGAAATTTTGTTTCTGCGTAGATACTCATTAGTAATAGGAAATGGGTTTGCTCAAAAATACGGCTTACATTGTCATGCCAAACACTTGCTGTCAGGCAAACCGTATAACTGTGCATGTTATGACTACGTGCGGGATTATGGGTACGACCTGGTCTTGAGCATGTCACAAATAGCCTTCAGGACCGATGTCGAGTCAGATCATTTGGTTGTATTCACAGTTTTGAGAAGAGGAAACACTTCATAAGTGACCAAACTGGAGAATATGATAGCTAGAGCAACGTTGAGACCTGCCTTTCAGGGAGAAAATGTTTATTTATTAATGCCAAAAGCGATAGGAGTTGTATTTGGCATTACTTGATTTTACAAAGTGCGGTTTTCTTCAGTGTTGGTTGCTCCCACTTCGCCAATGTTGCTGTTCTTGTTGGTTCAAATGGTTCAAATGGCTCCGAGCGCTATGGGACTTAAGATCTGAGGTCATCAGTCCCCTAGAACTTAAAACTACTTAAACCTAACTAACCTAAGGACGTCACACACATCCATGCCCAAGGCAGGATTCGAACCTGCGACCGTATTCTTGTTGGTGGTGCAAGCCTCTTCATCTCCGAATAACTACTACAACTTAAGTCCTTCATAATCTGCGTATTTCATTCATCTCTTAGTCTCTCTCTACGATTTTTACCCCACACACTTCCCTCCAGTACTAAACTGACGATCCCTTGATGTCTCAGAATGTGTCCTGTCAAACTATCCATTCTTCTAATCTGAATGTGCCACAAATTTTTTTCTCGACAATTCTGTTCAGTACCTCCTCATTAGTTATGTGATCTACTCATCTAATCTTCGTCATTCTTCCGTAGCACCATATTTCAAAGCTTTATATTCTCTTCTTGCATAGACTTTATTGCCGATGTATCTCTTCCATGCAAGGCTTCGAGCAACACAAATACTTTCAGAAAAGACTTCCTAATACTTAAATCTATATTCGACGTTAACAAATTTATTTTCTTTAGAAACGCTTTTCTTACCATTGCGCGCATACTTCGGCCATCATCAGTTATTTTTCTGCCCTATTAGCAAACTCATCTGCTACTTTAAGTGCCTCGTTCCCTGATATATTTCTCTCAGCATCACCTATCGTTTATATTTCATTATCCTTATTTTGTTTTTGTTGGTCTTATGCACGCCTTTCAACACACTGACGATTCGGTTCCGTTCCTCTTCTAAGTCCTTTGGTATCTCGGACTGAAATACAATGTCATCGTCAAACCAAAAATTTTTCATTTCTTCTCCATGGACTTTATTTCCTTCTCCAAATTTCTCTTTCGTTTCCATTACTGCTTTCTTAAAGTGCTGATCGAATAACGTCAGGCATAAGCTACAACCGTACCCCATTCACTTCTCAATCACTGCTTTCTTTTCATGACCTTGTACAAGTTGTAAACAGCCTTTCGCTCCCAGGATTTTACACCTCCTACTTTCAGAATTTCAAAGAGAGTATTACAGTCAACATTGTCAAAAGCTTTCTCCAAGTCTAAAAACGTATAAATGTAGGTTTGCCATCCCTTAACTTATCTTCAAAGAGAAGTCGCAGAGTCATTATTGCCTCACATATGCCTACTTTTCTTCGGAGTCTAAAATGGTGCCCCGAGGTCAGCTTCTACCAATTTTTCCATTCTTCTGTAAAGAAAACGTGCTAGTATTTTGCAGACATGACTTATAAAACTGATAGTTCGATACTATACAGGCCTGTCAGCAACTGCTTTCTTTGGAATTGGAATTACTACATTCTTCTTGAAATCTTAGGGTACGCCGTCTGTCTCATGTATTGTGTCTCACTGTTTAGAGGCACAAAACGCGTGGGTGTTTTCAGCTCGTTACGAAATGCAAATAAGTAGGAGGCCGAGTTGATAGGAGCTGAAGGAGTCCAGGTTGCAATAATACGCAGTACGGCACACTGTTAGAGAGAAGGATTATTATTCAAGAAACACATAGTACAATGAAATTACTTACTTCAGTATTTTGTAGGACTGCTGGTGCGGCTGTGAACTGACAATCTCGTAACGTGGAATACCATGAACTAATACAACATCTTCTCAGGGACTAAGCCTGATGGGCCCTCCTCAGAGAATCAATGCAAACAGAACTGGCTGAGGGCCGATTATGAAAGTGCGTCTGCCTAGGTTGAAATCTAGCTAAGAAGAGAACGAGGCACACTCCAGTTCCGTCGAGCTGCACAGCCCGCTAGAGTGCGCTGTGCTCGGTAGACGACGGGCTGCCAACCTTGCGTTGGCGCGGCTTTGTAGTAGTATCTGTGGCAATGATACTACATCATGTGTCTTACAGACCAAATGGAAGAGTTTTGTCATGGCTAGCTCTTCCAAGCATCTCAGTAGGTCTGACGGAATGTCGCCCACTGCCATGGGCCTTCCAGTGCTCTGTCAAATTCTTCTCGCAGTATCATGCTCCAATCTCATCTTCGTCCACGTCATATTCTGTATCTATAATATTGCATGAAAGTTCCTCTTCCTTGTACAGACTATCTATATACTGCTTCCACCTTTCAGCTTTCCATTCTTTGCTTAGGACTGGCTTTCCATGTGAGCTCTTGATATTCATAGAGCTGCTTCTCTTTTAGCTAAAGATCTCTTCAAATTGCCGGTAGCCAGTATTTGTCTCTCCACTAGTGACATATGCTTCTATATCCTTACATTTGTCCTAGAGCCATTTCTGCTTAGCCATTTTGAAATTTCTGTCAGTCTGATTTGTAGACGTTTGTATTTCCTTTCACCTCCTTCATTTACTGCATTTTGATACTTAGTCTTCGATCAGTTAAATTAAATATCTCCCGGGTTGTCCAACGATATCTGTTAAGCCTTGACTTTCACCTGTTTGATCCTCTGCTGTCTTCACAATTTCGTCTCCTGTAGCTACGCATTCGTCTTCTATTGTATTTTTTCCCTTCTTTTTGCCAGTCGTTTCCCAATGCTCCCTCTGAAAATTGGAACAATCTCTGTTTCTTTCAATTTATCTAGGTCCCATCGGTTTATCGCATACATGTACACACAAGATTGCTTTTTAGAATGTTTATCGCTTCATTGAAGATGAATGGGAGAGTCTGACAGAAAAGAAAGACCTAAGTCATAAACAAAGCCCCGGGAGTAGACAACATTTCATTAGAACTGTTAACAGCCTTGGGAGAGCCAACCCTGACAAGACTCTACCACCTGGTGAGCAAGATGTATGAGACAGACGAAATACCCTCAGACTTCAACAAGAATATAATAATTCCAATCCCAAAGAAAGCAGGTGTTGACAGATGTGAAAACTACTGAACTATCAATTTAATATGTCACGGCTGCATAATACTAACACGAATTCTTAACAGACGAATGGAAAACTGGTAGAAGCCAACCTCGGGGAAGATCAGTTTGGATTCCGTAGAATTTCTTAGAAGATAGATTAAGGAAGGGCAAACCTACGTTTCTAGTGTTTGTATACTTAGAGAAAGCTTTTGACAATGTTGACTGGAATATTCTCTTTCAAATTCTGAAGGTGGCAGGGGTAAAATACTGGGAGCGAAAGACTATTTACAATTTGTAGAGAAACCAGACGGCGGTTATAGGAGTCGAGGGGCATGAAAGGGAAGCAGTGGTTGGGAAGGGAGTGAGACGGGGTTGTAGCCTATCCCCGATGTTATTGAATCTGTATACTGAGCAAGCAGTAAAGGAAACAAAAGAAAAATTCGGAGTAGGAATTAAAATCCACGGAAAAGAAATAAAAACCTTGAGGTTCGCCGACATTGTAATTCTATCAGCGACAGCAAAGGACCTGGAGGAACAGTTGAACGGAATGTACCTAGGAATCACGAAGAACATAAAGTGGAACGATCTCGTAGATAATACTGTGGAGAACGCAGACTGAAGATTGCGTTTTATTGGGAGAAAGAGAACAAGTATACTTGTTGAACCGATGCAACAGGTCTAGCAAAGAGACTGCGTACACAACTTTCGTGCGTCCTCTGCTAGAGTGCTGCTGTGCGGTATGGGATCCTTACCAAACAGGATTGACGGAGGGCACCGAAACCGTCCTATCGCGGAATTGGGCACAAAGTGGAGCGGATATGATAAGAGAGTTGATGTGGGGGTCGTTAAATCCCTTTTGCGTTGTGGCGAGATCCTTTCACGAAATTTCAGTCATAAAGTTTCTCCTCTAAATTTGGAAGTATTTCATAGTCACCATCTTATAGAGGAAGTAATAAAATAAGGGAAATAAGGGCTCGAACAAGTGTTCAATTTTCCTAAGCGCTATTACAAAGTGAAACGGTGGAGAAATATATGAAGGTACTTGGAAGAACCCTCAGCCAGGCACTTACGTGTAAATTGTAGAGTAGTGCTGTAGATGTAGATGTTGTCCTTATCGCAGCAGAATTGTGTCTGCGGGAAAACCGAAACATGTACTCTCTCCTGACAAGATGTTCTTGTTGCGCAATGGTTTTAGCGCGGGATGACAAGCGTAAAAAAAGGTTCAAATTGCTCTGAGCACTATGGGACTTAACATCTGAGGTCATCAGTCCCCTAGAACGTAGAACTACTTAAACCTAACTAACCTAAGGACATCACACACATCCATGCCCGAGGCAGGATTCGAACCTGCGACTGTAGCGGTCGCGCGGTTCCAGACTGAAGCGCCTTGAACCGCTCGGCCACCGCGGCCGGCGATGACAAGCGTACCTTACTTTCCTAAGTTCCTACGCTTTTGACGTTTCTTTCATGCTGACTTCGTTGTACTGCTGTTTTAATGGCTACCAATGTAGTTATTTCCGCATCCGCCTTTCAATTTAACATCACTTGTTGAAACTTCAAATTATGCGAGTCAAGCCAGAAATTAATTCGAGGTCTCTTGAGCTTTTAATTCACCGGAAATGGAAACTCAGCTAACACAGCGAATTAGCCGAAGGGCAGTAATTGGGCTGGTGTCGGTGGCGGCGGCTTGCACGCTCGCGCGCCGCGGCAATTACAAACACTCGGCGCTGCACTGCGGCGCGGCGGTCGCAGCAGCCCGCTAGCAGGTCGCAGGTAGCAGCCAGCCGCCGGTTACGCCGCTGCCACGCACGGGTCCCGCGCCCTGTTTGGCCACGGCAAACGTACGGCGCTGCACTGCTGGCGCGAGGGCGCACCTGTTGCACGGACCACTGGGCTTCGATCAAAGCCGCCGGCGCTGCCTGGCGGGCCGTGACGCGGTGCTCAGCCCTGAGCCCGCAGGGCTCACCGATAGGGCGGCGGGCGGCAGCACGAGCTGCTCCCGGTCACAGAGTCTACGCAGCGATGCCGTCTTGGAGCGGATGGTACTGCGACAAGTTATCTATCTCTTGACGTCACCCATATTTTAGGAATCTACGTCACTCAACAGCTAAAATCGACAAGCTGCCTATCGTATTTTCGACATTTCATGTACACTACTGGCCATTAAAATTGCTACACCAAGAAGAAATGCAGATGATAAACGGGTATTCATTGGACAAATACATTATACAAGAACAGACATGTGGTTACATTTTCACGAAATTTGAGTGCATAGATCCTGAGAAATCAGTACCCAGAACAACCACCTCTGGCCGTAATAACGACCTTGATTCTCCTGGGCATTGAGTCAAACAGAGCATGGAAGGCGTGTACAGGTACAGCTGCCCATGCAGCTTCAACACGATACCACAGTTCATCAAGAGTAGTGACTGGCGTATTGTATCGAGCCAGTTGCTCGGCCACCATTAACCAGACGTTTTCAATTGGAGAGAGATCTGGAGAATGTGCTCGCCAGGGCATCAGTCGAACATTTTCTGTATCCAGAAGGGCCCGTATAGGACGTGCGACATGCGATCGTGCATTATCCTGCTGAAATGTAGGGTTTCGCAGGAATCGAATGAAGGGTAGAGCCGGCCGGGGTGGCCAAGCGGTTAAAGGCGCTACAGTCTGGAACCGCGCGACCGCTACGGTCGCAGGTTCGAATCCTGCCTCGGGCATGGATGTGTGTGATGTCCTTAGGTTAGTTAGGTTTAAGTAGTTCTAAGTTCTAGGGGACTGATGACCTTAGAAGTTAAGTCCCATAGTGCTCAGAGCCATTTGAACCATTTTTTTTTTTTTTTTGAAGGGTAGTGCCACGGGTCGTAACACATCTGAAATGTAAGGTCCACTGTTCAAAGTGCCGTCAATGTGAACAACAGGTGACCGAGACGTGTAACCAACGGCACCCCATACCATCACGCAGGGTGATACGCCAGTATGGCGATGACGAATACACGCCTCCAATGTCCGTTCACCGCGATGTCGCCAAACACGGATGCGACCATCGTGATGCTGTAAACAGAAATTGGATTCATCCGAAAAAATGAAGTTTTGCCACTCGTGAACCCTGTTTCGTCTTTGAGTACACCATCGCAGGCGCTCCTGTCTGTGATGCAGCAGCGAGGGTAACCGCAGCGATGGTCTCCGAGCTGATAGTCCATGCTGCAGCAAACGTCGTCGAACTGTTCGTCCAGATGGTTGTTGTCTTGCAAACGCCTCTATCTGTAGACTCATTGATCGAGACGTGGCTGCAATAATGGTTCAAATGGCTCTGAGCACTATGGGACTTCACATCTATGGTCATCAGTCCCCTAGAACTTAGAACTACTTAAACCTAACTAACCTAAGGACATCACACAACACCCAGTCATCACGAGGCAGAGAAAATCCCTGATCCCGCCGGGAATCGAACCCGGGAACCCGGGCGCGGGAAGCGAGAACGCTACCGCACGACCACGAGCTGCGGACTACGTGGCTGCACGGTCCGTTACAGCCATGCGGAAAAGATGCCTCTCATCTCGACTGCTAGTGATACGAAGCCGTTGGGATCCAGCACGGCGTTCAGTATTACCCTCCTGAACCCACCGAATCCATATTCTGCTAACAGTCATTGGATCTCGACGAACGCGAGCAGCAATGTCGCGATACGATATACCGCAACCACGATTGGCTACAATCTGACCTTTATCAAAGTCGGAAACGTAATGGTACGCATTTCCCCTTCTTAGACGAGGCATCACAACAACTTTTCACCACGCAACGCCGGTCAACTGCTTTTTGTGTGTGAGAAATCATTTGGAAACTTTCCTAATGTCAGCACGTTGTGGGTGTCGCCACCGGCGCCAACCTTCTGTGAATGCTCTGAAAAGCTAATCATTTGCATATCACAGCATCTTCTTCCTGTCGCTTAAATTTCGCGTCTGTAGCACGTCATCTTCGTGGTGAAGCAATTTTAATGGCCAGTAGTGTAATTACTGACCAGTTTAAAAACTTTAAAACGCTGTACTAGTTTACTGTCACTCTGGAGGTTTAACCGAACAATTATTAAAATTAGAAACTGTGTATACAGGGTGTTTGTTGTACTTAGCGAAATATTTCGAAAAAGACGCATTGTACGAAAAATATACTCTAAGGGAAAAGTTAATACAAGGTACTTTCAATAAGCAATGTAACATCTTTTTTCGTCCATTTTCGGTTGAAAAAATGCAGAATATGTTGTGGGATATCGTGGAATGTTCCGCTTCATGACTTATAGTTACATGAATTTCCGATAGGTGGCAGCGCTATACGTAGCCTTCAAAATGGCGCCTATAACGGAGGTGCATTCCAAGCACAAAGCTGTAATTGAATAACTTTTGGCGGAAAAACAAAGCATGGAAGATATTAAACTTCCTGGCAGATTAAAACTGTGTGCCCGACCGAGACTCGAACTCGGGACCTTTGCCTTTCGCGGGCAAGTGCTCTACCAACTGAGCTACCGAAGCACGACTCAGGCCCGGTACTCACAGCTTTACTTCTGCCAGAACCTCGTCTCCTACCTTCCAAACTTTACAGAAGCTCTCCTGCGAAACTTGCAGAACTAGCACTCCTGAAAGAAAGGATATTGCGGAGACATGGCTTAGCCACAGCCTGGGGGATGTTTCCAGAATGAGATTTTCACTCTGCAGCGGAGTGTGCGCTGATATGAAACTTCCTGGCAGATTAAAACTGTGTGCCCGACCGAGACTCGAACTCGGGACCTTTGCCTTTCGCGGGCAAGTGCTCTACCAACTGAGCTACCGAAGCACGACTCACGCTCGGTACTCACAGCTTTACTTCTGCCAGAACCTCGTCTCCTACCTTCCAAACTTTACAGAAGCTCTCCTGCGAAACTTGCAGAACTAGCACTCCTGAAAGAAAGGATATTGCGGAGACATGGCTTAGCCACAGCTTGGGGGATGTTTCCAGAATGAGATTTTCACTCTGCAGCGGAGTGTGCGCTGATATGAAACTTCCTGGCAGATTAAAACTGTGTGCCCGACCGAGACTCGAACTCGGGACCTTTGCCTTTCGCGGGCAAGTGCTCTACCAACTGAGCTACCGAAGCACGACTCACGCCCGGTACTCACAGCTTTACTTCTGCCAGAACCTCGTCTCCTACCTTCCAAACTTTACAGAAGCTCTCCTGCGAAACTTGCAGAACTAGCACTCCTGAAAGAAAGGATATTGCGGAGACATGGCTTAGCTACAGCCTGGGGGATGTTTCCAGAATGAGATTTTCACTCTGCAGCGGAGTGTGCGCTGATATGAAACTTCCTGGCAGATTAAAACTGTGTGCCCGACCGAGACTCGAACTCGGAACCTTTGCCTTTCGCGGGCAAGTGCTCTACCAACTGAGCTACCGAAGCGCACACTCCGCTGCAGAGTGAAAATCTCATTCTGGAAACATCCCCCAGGCTGTGGCTAAGCCATGTCTCCGCAATATCCTTTCTTTCAGGAGTGCTAGTTCTGCAAGTTTCGCAGGAGAGCTTCTGTAAAGTTTGGAAGGTAGGAGACGAGGTTCTGGCAGAAGTAAAGCTGTGAGTACCGGGCGTGAGTCGTGCTTCGGTAGCTCAGGTGGTAGAGCACTTGCCCGCGAAAGGCAAAGGTCCCGAGTTCGAGTCTCGGTCGGGCACACAGTTTTAATCTGCCAGGAAGTTTCATATCAGCGCACACTCTGCTGCAGAGTGAAAATCTCATTCATGGAAGATATTGTCAGGCGTCTGCAAAATGTGGCAGTTAACAAAGGCACGGTGAGTCGTTGTGCGAGGCGTCTGTCATCATCGCAACAAGGTCGCGCAGGTAGGTCCTATGGCCCGTGAGCCGGCCGGAAGCACAGTGTTGTCGCTCCTGTTCTTTCTCATTTACCCTACAGTCTGGATCTCGCACCTTCCGACCATCTGTTTGGCCCATTGAAGTATGTACTCCGCGGGAAGCAGTAAATAGTTGATGAGGACGTTATTGACGCAATTAGAAGTTGGCTCCGACGTCGACTAGTAGCGTGGTACCATGCTGGCATACGGGCCCTTCCGGTAAGGTGGCATAAGGCCATTACATGGAACGGAGATTATTTTGATAAACGGGGTTTGAAACGCCAAGGAATGTAGAATAACATCGTTATTGGAATCCTGAATAAAACCAATTTGCTTTCAGAAAAAAATGTATTGCAATACTTATAGAACCCACCTCATATTATTAGTATAGGGGACATCTGTTAGTGCTACAACTGGCTACTTCATAACCACCCCTCCTGTGTGGGCGGGTTCTGGTATGTACTTTCAAATAACCCCTGCCCCTGTATTTTACAGCGTATTCGGATTCTACACACAGAAAAACTGTTTTCGATTCGTCATATATGACGCTGTAATCGACAAGAATGAGAAACAATGGTTTGAGCAAACCGTACGTATTTTGCGGGGTTAAAATCCAAATTTGCAGTACAATTTTTGTTTGGGGGGGAGGGGGGACGACGTTCCCATGTTAAAATACGAAGCTGATGTCACACACTAGGGTGGTTAGGGAGCGACCACTTGTAGCAAAGACAGATGTCCCCTTTACTAATATGAACTTTTCACCCAGAACATTTTTTTCGAGCGACGCGTCGTTTTCTAAATATTTAGTTGTCTCAAGTTAAAACAAACATCTTATATGTTTTGAGACAGCGTAGCTCTCAGTGCGCAAAGTATCCAGACTATATCCATGCAGAATTTGAGAATGACAGCACTCAGTGACATTCAACAAACTTTACACATAATTTCAAACCTATTCGAAGTCTTTTCTCGAGATATCCATCACCAAATAATGAAAGTAAACAAATCTTAATTGGCTACTACATATTCACTGTTAACAGAACTTCAGCATCAGGCAAATGGTTTTAATGTATTACTTCTTTACTACTAGTTTTGCAGGCAGTTTCCGCATATACCGTAGAATGTACGTGAAAAATTATACAATTGTGTGCATACAGTTCGGGAGATATGACGGCATAAACAATGAGATTTGCTTTCGACTTTCTCGTTAGTTTGTGGGTGAATAATTCGAAATTAATAAAACCAACATAACTAGGATTTTACATCTTGATCCTCAAAGATTCTGCGAGCTTAACGCCAAATATTTAACACATTAACCCATTTTTAAAGTAATCAGATGTTTGAAGCTGTTTTCCCACGGGAGATAGATTCTGTACACACGCGGGGTGGCGGAATTACTGGTGATGAGACGAAAAAGATTGACTCATCATGATATACAAAATATCACCAATTAATAACACGTTGTTCATCGTTATCACTAGCATGAACGTCATCATCAGCATCAACATTTACTCTTATAATTCTGCTCTTTCTTCATAGAAAATTGTTATTTCCTCCGATGTTGGATGCCGCTACATTCAGTCGGCACTTACATTCATGCAAGATCTGTTCAATTATGGTATTTTCAGATGGCTCAGCTCATTCATTCCTCGTTTATTTGGACCAGGTGGTACCAAGGGTCGTCGGATAATCGAAAATCGGGATGATCTGGAATATGAGACAAAAATAGAATCACAGGGATTAAATAGCAAAAAAATACATTAACAAATGAAAAGTATACGGACGCCTGTTAGTGGACATTAAAGTGAGGTGGTGTGCACCCTTCACGAGTATCTGAATGTCCGTTGAGGAATGCCAGGCCATTCTTCCTCCAGAGCCGAAATCAGAGCCTGCAGTCGGGCAGGATATCGACACGTGCGAAAGTAGGGCCAGAGCTCAGGACTTCAAGTGAAGCGTAAGGTATAATAACGATGTCACACTGGCACAAAATTTCTCCATGATTCTGCCCAACACCACTGTGGCTGTGTCGCTCCCTCTTACCCATATTTAACCCTTTCTTTTGACGCCTCTGCGATGGAGGTCAGAACCTGGAGGTCCAGCGTTGAAACCAAATAATTGCTTTCATGTCCTGACACCATACTACTTCCAGCCCCTCGCTTGTTATCACATTTCAGAACTCAAAAAATCTCGGCAGCTTCTGAAACCCTCTTCTCAGGTGTGTTCAACGCTCACTTCTCAAAAATGGTTCAAATGGCTCTGAGCACTATGGGACTCAACTTCTGAGGTCATTAGTCCCATAGAACTTAGAACTAATTAAACCTAACTAACCTAAAGACATCACACACATCCATGCCCGAGGCAGGATTCGAACCTGCGACCGTAGCAGTCGCGCGGTTCCGGACTGAGCGCCTAGAACCGCTAGACCACCGCGGCCGGCGCTCACTTCTCGCTGCTGTATTGTAGTGTTACAATTAATTAAGTCCCCGTTTAGTCATGCTTGCCTCCATTTCATGCAGTGTTGATTTCGTTGATTTTATCTAGCTATTTCATGTTAATTGTATCTAAATGTAAAATAACTGTCGCACTCGAGTACGGAATTTACAGGTAACATGACTGTAGGCTACAGTGTCAGGAATGTAAATGGAGTATATCAGTATAATTTCACTTTCATAAAATAGGCACTGTCTTTTGGCCATGACTAAATTGAGTGTTGTTACATTTTACCTATTAACACATTTTGCCACCAGCTACCACAATTATTAGAAGCTGTACTGTGATATCTCCATTGTGTTAACAATTACCCCAGGGTCACTTTGCTAGCTTTTAATTATTTCTTTGGCACAAACATAAACCGGTAAGCAGATTTTCATTTGGGTTCTTAGTTCAGTTCATTACCAGACGGTGATTGATTGATGTGCTGGATTGTCGAATGGCTGTGCTTGGGATTCAGCATGTAGCATGTTAGCACCATTGTTTGCGTGAATATTGGCAAGAGTGGCAATGGCTCCTGCTGGCTGTCACCACTTTTGGAAAGGAAATTGTCAAAAATATCACAAAAGCTGCCCATCGGGCTCTGTTTGTGGACCGGGATGTTGGTATAGAGCCATTATTGAATCAGCTCCAGGATATGACAAACGTTAGACGCTACAATAACAACGTTGCATGACGCATTCTTAATAGAAGTGCATTCCTGTGCCAGACAGACGCGTGTTGAACAACACCGACTGAGATATTGCTGGTAACACTAGGTTTACTGCCTCTGGAGCTTGCCCTAAGGGAAAGAGGTGCACAATATTGACTCAAAAAGGGTGAATATGATAAAATAAAGAAGATATTGGGCCAATGAGCCACACCGAGTAGGGAAATCAGGGCATGTGTTGGTAGATAATAGTAAGAAATCTGGGGCAGGACAGAAAGAGAAGCTTACATGTTCCTAGTATCAAATAAAGAATACGAATATCATACTTCCTTCCGACCAAGGAAGCTATATGTTGCTTGTCAGGATATGGTTCAAATCTCAGCTAGTTGCTGAAAATACAAGAACGTACATCCACTTACAACGACCTTCCGAAAGTAGGCAAATAATGAATCTCAAGGAAGACCAGGAAGGATTTTCTGAGAAAGTGACAACCATCTCCAGAATTCGTCATCTAGGGTAGCACAGCAGTACAGCCCCTGTGAATCCAGACTTATGCCTCGGCATTCCGGAGGATGACTATCCAGACAAAATGAGAAAACGTAGTTCCTTTGTGAAAAGTAGTATTGATGGAACTCATATATATATATATATATATATATATATATATATATATATATATATATATATATATATATATATGAGGAGGGCCGTTCAGAAAGTAACCTCTGGTTGATTTAAAAAAATACACCAAGTTAAATAAAAATATTTTAATATATACATCTTACAACTACATCTTTGCACTATTTTTCTACATAGTCTCCATAGCGATTGAGGCACTTATCGTATCTTCACAAGCTTTGAAATTCCTTCTGCATAAAAATCACCCGCTTGTGCCTGGAGCCAGCCTGTGACCGCATCTTTGAGCTCTTCGTCGTCATCAAACCGCTGTGACCCGAGCCATTTCTTCAAATGCATGAAGAGGTGATAATCACTTGGCGCCAGGTCTGGGCTGTAAGGTGGATGGTTGATAACGTCCCACTTGAAGGACTCAAGAAGGGCCGTTGTTCTGCGAGCAGAGTGAGGACGGGCGTTATCGTGCAAAAAAACGATACCGGAAGTCAGCATACCACGGCGTTTGTTCTGTATAGCCCGTCGTAACTTTTTTATTGTTTCACAGTACACGTCTTGATTAATGGTCGTACCACGTTCCATGAATTCAACCAACAACACCCCTTTGGCATCCCAAAACACCGTTGCCATCAGTTTTCTGGCAGAAAAATCTTGCGAGGCTTTTCTTGGTTTGGTAGGCGAATTTGAATGTGCCCACATCTTTGATTGTTCTTTTGTCTCAGGGTTCACGTACTTAATCCAGGTTTCGTCACCGGTCACGATTCTGTTTAACAATGGTTCTCCTTCGTCCTGATAACGTGACAGAAAGTCTAATGCAGAGGCCATTCTTTGAGTTTTGTGGTGGTCGGTAAGAATTTTGGGCACCCATCGTGCACAGAACTTACGGTAACCCAATCTTGCTGTCACTATCTCGTACAAGAGAGTCTTAGAAATCTGTGGAAAACCAGTAGACAACTCCGACATTGAGAAACGTCGATTTTCACGAACTTTTGCATCAACTGTCTGAACGAGTTCGTCAGTCACCAATGATGGTCTACCACTCCTCTCTTCATCATGAACGTTTTCTCGTCCACTTTTAAATAAACGTACCCATTCACGGACAACTCCTTCACTCATAACTCTTGGTCCGTACACGGCACAAAGCTCACGATGAATAGCTGCTGCAGAATATCCTTTGGCTGTAAAAAACCTTATGACAGCACGCACTTCACATTTGGCGGGGTTTTCTATTGCAGCACACATTTCAAACTGCCACAAAAACTAAACTAGCGCAGGTACGACGTTCACTCGACCACGGCTTGATGCCGACTGACCTGTTGAGTGCGTGAACGCACAGATGGCGTCGCTACTCCCCCCACAACCCGCACTGTGACCAATCGGAGGTTACTTTCTGAACCGCCCTCATATATATATATATATATATATATATATATATATATATATATATATATATATATATATATATATATAGAAGAGAATAGACGAAATTTTAACTTGTGTCCATGAATATAGTCATGGACCTTCTGTAAGTCCTGACAGCCACAATTTCCTAAATAGGATCATCTCTCATCAAGTGTTCTCAAACGTTGTGTTGTAATCATCCCTACAACTGAAAGGCCAACTCAGATTATTCGTCTCCTTAATTATTTGTCAGTAACTTTCTTTGCTGTTAGACAATGTATTACTTTCCCAAACTAAAAGAAACACTCAACGAGAATACTTATCATTATTACCATTCCTGTTTACTCTTAATAAGGATTTAATTTTAGAAAATATGAAAAAGTCTTCCTTCCACTGAGTAGCTGGTACGTCAGGCCACTTCAGATTAATTTGCAAGTACCACTTGAATAAAATACGTTATGTTCCGTCCTTTGCGTATGGACATGCAGTAGCGCCCCAGCAGGCTCGTCTGTAGTGTTCGAAGTTAATAAAGTAGATGTCTCTCCGACTCTATAGAGGAACTCCTCATTGCTTTCTTACCATTCCAAGTAATTCCCATCGTCTGTCTGTTGCAATACATCTTAAAAGTACGATTCTCTTGTCTTCTAGTTTTCTGCAGTCCATAATCCACTTTCGTGCAACGGTGCGCGGCAAAAATACATTGTAAGAAATTTCTCCCTCAAACTGAGGCCACTGAAACGGATAGCCTTCTTTTGAGGAGGAATGCCCGTGATAGCCTGCTTTCTAAGAACTCTTTGTTTCTAAATGAAAGTTCAGCTGTTTGACTGTATAGATCGTTTGTTATACTGTACTTCTGCTGTACAATCATTTCGTTCTTCAGCCATTTTCAGCTACCGTATTATACATGTAATGCGTGAAAATACAGTGCACCATAAAATGTGTAAAATTACGTCAGTACAATATTGAATGGAAAAAGGCATAAACATTTTTTTAATTAAAAAGATTTTAGAAGTTCTTGAGATCATGTTACTTAAATGCTGGGCATAATCAGACTTCTGTAAACAAAGTCATCGTAGAAATATATTAAACGTAGTTACATGATGCTGGTGCCACAGCATAAAAACGAGAACATCCACGAAGTGACTGGCAGAAATAAAACAGACATTTGTGACACACTGAGTAACTGTGCCATAAAATTGTTACTAAAAACAGTCGTCACACGGCCGGGTGCCATTATCCGAAGCCACACTGTCAAATTTGTTAATGGGTTGAAAGTTAAGTAAAGTCGACAGTTTGGTTTGAGATAATGATGCCTGAAAATGTCACAACTGTTTTTGGTGACCAGTTACGCAATGTGTCACAAATGTTTGTTTTATTTCTGCCGGAGACTTCGTGAATATGTTCTCGTTTCTATGCTGTGTCACCAGCATCATATAGCTAAGTAACATATTTCGAGGATGACTTCGTCTGTAGAAGTCTGATCATGCCCAACACGTAAGTAACACATTCTGAAGAACTTTCGAATTTTTTAAAACAATTTTTTACACATGGGTCTTCTATTGGACAATTAATGACTTACAGTCACAATCCAAAATCACCTCAAAAATTTCTTAATGAACAAAGTGAATCAATGCAGAACTTTTTCTTCCAGAATTTCCAAGACTTGCTGTTACCAAATCACGAGAAACGACAATAATAAGACATATTAATATTTCACGGTATACTGTATTCTCCTAGTAATGTAATAACTATGGCAATCTGTTACTCATTAAATCTTTAATTACTTAGCAGATTTATGTTCAGTAGATATTTTATTTTATATTACATGTGTATTGCCAACATAATCGCGGTTAGCAAGTTTCATTTAAATAATTTATCTGCACTTATAACATTTCTACTGTAATATAATGCATCTTATACTAAAGAGCAGAATGTAGTAAACTATGATATCTGTCATATTCATATTCTTCGTAACATCATTCAGTGTTTACCTCCTCTGAATAAATGTAAAACCAAGTGCAGCTAAATGCCGTGCATACTCTATATATTACCTGGTAATGTTCAATATGGGTACGGATTTGGTGTGGATACACGATGCAGTGCACTGTGAGTATCTAAAACATAACAACAACCTTTCTGTTCCATAAGTGTTTCGTAACTGATAACCAAATTTCCGTCGTTTTAGTCACCATCATCATCGCAGCATCTAGCTTCTCTTGGTCCATAACATAATGTTCCTGTAACATCCCCATTGATGATGAGCCTGCAGTGTCTCGAAAACTTGCTAATGGTACAATAAATCGTAGAAAAAAATCCAAAAAGCTACTGGTTTCATATTTATTCCAAAATAAATAGTCACCTTTAATCACTTCGTCATCCATAGAAGGTATACTGAAAACGCTCAGTATCCAATTCCTTCCACGCTGATTCTTCCTGACGAATCTCTTGAACTACAGCCCGCTCTTCATCAGTCCTGAATTGTGATTTGAGTTTATATATGCTGCTGGCTACTGCTTACACACCAATATCCAGCGTCGTACTTCTGATTCTGATGTATCTCCACGCCTTCCCCAAGTAAACCTCCTCCTCTTATAATTTTTCGACAATGTATTCGATATAACTGAAATTTTTCGCAAAACTCACTCATTCCTGTTACCGAATCTATATTCACTCGTATTCAACCCACCAGAAAATTTTATTTTCATTTCACTTAATTGGTTCCCGCTTTATCCACGTTTCTTTTGCAGATTTCCTAGCATCCCTACCACATTTAAGCTTCTGACATTGAAACACCCCTGTTACATCCTTTACTGGGTTTTGTGCGATTTACCGAAGCCGCCAAACAGTTAATTATTATTATATATGACCGTGTGCTTAATGGATGAAAGGCCATCGGTTTTTCTGCTGTGGTTTCGGGGCAGACGGAATAGTTAAGGATTGAAAGTTTTTCTATTATTAAAGACCATAAAGGTTGCTATATACACACTGATATTTATATTCTATCAACACGCAATTTCTAAGGCAATTGCTACGTCGCCTTACTCGTTTAATTACGGTTATATCTATTATTGGTTGCTAATTTTAAGTACTTCGTCACACACAATGATTATGGTTAACATTTAGAACAATTCTCACTACAATCCATGGTTGTTCCTATCCGACGCGGTTGACGCGAAACACGTAATTCGGCACTTGACACTTTTGGTTTTATATCACTCGCGAATCGGTATTGATGGGTCAACCCCACGACTATAAGGAGTCACGCTCATTTGTCCCACTCCAGTAAAATTACAATTTACTCCTCACTCGGCACATCCGTCATTGACACCGTACTCAGCTATACCGCCATTTTTTTTTCTTTTCTTGCCAGTCTTCCCAGTACTGCTTTCACTTCACACTAATCTCACTGCCTCCTGCAGTGCTCGACAATCGACTCTTGTCTGCTATCGATCTGGCTGTCGGATACCAATATCTGTGTTCGTGGGATCACGGATCCCTTACAACATTCCACGCTCCGCCTCTCAAAGTGCTACCATTTCGTTGGTTATGCAGTCCTAATTGTTACCTCCTACTTTTCAGTCCCCTCTCGAAGATCCGAATAGAGGCTGATCCGGAATTTTTTGTCAATGTAGAAACCATCATTTCACTTTTGCATTTACAGGTCACATGTCCCGTGGATATACTTTTTTTATTAGAAATACCAGGCTTCTAATTGGTACACTCACTGCGCCAGGAATCAATCTTTTGTGCCAGTCTTTACATCTTACCATCCACTTTTACTCTACGTTCTCAGTTATCTGCTGGGTGTATTCCAGTTTCTGTCTTCCTGTACGATTTTTACACCTACATATACCTCTAGTACCAACAGCGGTGTTCCCTGATGTCTTAAAACGCTCTGTTACCTTGTTCCCTTCTTCTTATAAATATTTCGACGATTCTGCGCAGAACCTGTTCATTCCTTATCAGTCCACCTAACTTTCAACACCTGTAGCACCATTTCTCAAATTCTTCGAATCTCTTCCTTTCCTGTTTTCCACAGTCCATGATTCACAATTTTGTGCTCCAAACGTGTATTATCAACAATTTATTTCACAAATTAAGGCCTGTCTTTGGTACCAGCATATTTCTCTTGACCAGAAAAGCTCTCTTTTCCCATGCTATTCCTGTGTTCCTCACTTCGTGCGCCGTGTGATATTTTGCTTTCAGGGTATCAGAATTCTTCAATATAATCTGCTTCTTGGTCACCAATTTTGACGTTATGTTTATCGTTAATCTCATTTCAGTTACTCTCACCGTGTCCCTCTTTCTCCGGTTACTCTCAATTCGTGTTCTCTACTTATTAGATTGTCAATTTTGTTCAACAGGCCCACAGAACTTCCTCATTTCCACTAAAGACAACAATGTAACGCGCCAACATCTGAATTTTGATCCCACTTTTGGAATTTTCACATTACGTGTGGTTCCCATTTTCTCCGTCCTCATGCCTGTTTTTCATTGCTGTTTATTCTCCAGGTAGGAGCAGCGGCCTTTCCCATGAGTAACATTGTGCCCTGATCTTTTATCCGCTCTTCCGCCCTCTTTCACGAGGACGTTGACAGAACGAAAAAAATGGTTCAAATGGCTCTGAGCACTATGGGACTTAACATCTGAGGTCATCGGTCCCCTAGAACTTCGGTCGCGCGGTTCCAGACTGAAGCACCTAAAACAGGCTGGCAGAATGAGGGCGACTCCTTATACAAGTATCCCTTACCACCATCACTGGTAGTTTTTCTTTCGTGTTCAAGCAATAGTCGAGATCTCACAAGGACCCACGACCCTTCCATTAATATTCAAAAACCCCACTTCTAGATAACAGTGACCTGCTAGCAAACAAAATTGTTACCTCATGTCCTTTCTGTAACTGTCATCCCCTGTATCAAAGGTAACGTGGCTCATCGTTTAGCTGTGGTAAAAAAGAAAAATCGAAACATGTAAGCACTAAATGTTAAGAGTATTATTTACATCGTAAAGTTGACTTTATGACATTACAGTTATTGGAATCCATGTGATTTTTGCCATCAAGTTGAGTTTTGATGTAAATAATTCCAGATACTTCTCCAAATACAGTGCATACTTGTTCCTCATTTTCTGTCTCGTCGCAGCAAAGTTACGACTCCCAAGATGCTATAAACAACTACTAACAACCTTCTGATAATGAATCTCCAGGCTTGAAACCAGTAATGGTAAAATGAAAATTATACAATCACAAAATGGAACTAGTTGCTGTTTTTTCTGAAAATATTTATTTATCCTTCGACACAATCGCATTGATTCAGATCCATATGGTTATAAGTTTTAATTAATCAATTGATGGACACGTTCCTGATGATTGATCAGCGTTCAAATGAAAGTCAGTTTGGAGCAATTAAAAAAATAAATGATGCTAGGGAGGCACATCAAGCGGTCGATACCATTCTCCAAAATGAATTATAGCTTCTCGACAGGACACAGTCATTTGGCAAGACATTTATCGGCTTGTGAATTCAGCTACGGATGTATGCATGAATATGGAAAACTGCACTGCGAAGCATATTTACGTGTTTAACTAAGTCTTGATGACTTTTAACAGGAGATTTTTTTTAGTGCCAACGGCCTTGCCGCGGTGGTAACACCGGTTCCAGTCAGATCACCGAAGTTAAGTACTGTTGGGCTGGGCTAACACTTGGATGGGTGACCATCCGATCTGCCGAGCGCTGTTGGCAAGCGGGGTGCACTCAGCGCTTGTGAGGCAAACTGAGGAGCTACTTGATTGAGAAGTAGCGGCTCCGGTCTCGGAAACTGACATATGGCGGGGAGAGCCATGTGCTGACCACATGCACCTCCATATCAGCATCCAGTGACGCCTGTGATTTGAGGAAGAGACGGCGGCCAGTCGGTACAGCTGGGCCTTCCGAGGCCTGTTCGGACGGAGTTCTTTTTGCATACAGAGTCACAAGCAGCGGGAAAAATTGTTCATTGTCCTCTCTTGAATGCAAATAGCTCATAGATGCAGCGTCGACTGTGCTGAATGACAGTATGCAGTAACTAGGATAAGCAGATGAATCGCAAGACTTGCTCTATTCAGGTCTTTCTAGTAGCCTGTAATTTAACGCCTTAAAGGGCTGTGCATTTGAAACTTTGGGGTGATGTTAGGTTCTTGCCTGGTTTGAACAGAGAGATAATTTTATATTTCTTAAGCGAAGGAGGCAATCGGCCAAATGCCGGCCAGAGTGGCTGAGCGGTTCTAGGCGCTACAGTCTGGAACCACGCGGCCGCTACGGTCGCAGGTTCGAATCCTGACTCGGGCATGGATGTGTGTGATGTCCTTAGGCTAGTTAGGTTTAAGTAGCTCTAAATTCTATGGGACTGATGACCTCAGACGTTAAGTCCCATAGTGCTCAGAGCCATTTTTTGAATCGGCCAAATCCTGAAATAATGCTGAAGTAAGAAGGAAGCGAATGGTTGGGTGCTCGGCCATAGATTTTAAAAAGCTCAGCGTGTATTCCATCGGCTATTTTCTGCTTTCCATTTCGAAGGTGTTCACCTCCTTTTGTGCCTCTTCGCCGGCAGGGGTGGCCGAGCGGTTCTAGGCGCTGCAGTTTGGAACCGCGCGACCGCTGCGGTCGCAGGTTCGAATCCTGCCTCGGGCATGGATGTGTGTGATGTCCTTAGGTTAGTTAGGTTTAAGTAGTTAGAAGTTCTAGGGGACTGATGATCTCAGAAGTTAAGTCCCATAGTGCTCAGAGCCATTTGAACCATTTTGTGCCTCTTCTGGTGAAAATATTATTGCGTATTTCTCATTTGGTTGGATGTTTCGTTTTCCTTTCCTTAATCCCGACTCAACTAGCTTTATGAAGAGGTTTCCAGAAGACAGACTAGCGTGGAAATATCCATCAAACCAGTCTTCGGACCAAAGATCATAACAATAACAACATTGTGTAATTTCAACGTCAAAATACGGTACGCGTGTTTCTTGGGTGAAGCCGATTCTGCAATGATGGCACGACGACGCCGTACTGCCCAGTTGTGCCACATGCCTTTGATAACGGAGAAACAAGCGCATCAGTTTGTTATCTAACCGCACGTTGTTCTAGAGACCCTACCAAACACAAAGCGAAGTGAGACCACACAACGCATAGTAGATCTTGCAGTATGTTTAATCTTCTTATTATGAACGTCATCTGTGCAATAGCCTGCTCTTTTTTCACATGATATACTGTGAACTGTGGATAAAGAACAACAGGTAAATTCCATACTCCTAGATTTCCGAAAATCATTTGACACGGTGCCCTATTGAATGTTAACGAAGGTACGAGAGTACGGAATGAGGTTCCAGATATTTGAGTGATCGGAAGACGACTTAAGTTATGGAACCCAGCATGTTGTGCTTGACGGCGAGTGTTCACCAGAGACAAGGGCTTCGTCAGAATTCCACTAGGGAATCGTGATAGGACCGCTATTATTTTCTACATACACAAACGCTATAACGGACAGGGTGACCAGCAGTCTGCTGTAGTTTGGTGATGATGCTGTGATATAAGGTAAGATGTCGAAGACAAGTGACAGCAGGATGGTACAAGATGACTTAGATAAAATTTATAGTTTGTGTGATGAACGTCAGCTGGCTCTAAATGTAGAAAAATGTAAGTTAACGAGGTTGAGTAGGCAAAACAAAGCATATTCGTATTCAGCATTAGTAGCGTCGTGTTTGACACAGTCACGTCATTAAGTATCTGAGCGTAGCGTTGCAGAGCGATATGAAATGGCTCGAGCATGCGAGGACTGTGGCACGGAAGGTGAAAGGTTGACTTCAGTTTATGGGAAGAATTTTAGAAGAACTAGGCTCATATGTATAGGAGACCGCATATGAGATGCTAGTGTGACCTATTGTTCAGAGCTTCTCGAGTGTCTGGGAACCTCACCGGGTCGGATTAATGGAAGACATCGAAGCAGTTCAGAGGCGGGCTGCTAAATTTGTTACCGGTAGGTTTGACTAATACGCAAGTGCTACGGAGGTGCTTCGTGAACTCCGATAGGAATCCTTGGAGGGAAGGCAATGTTTATTTCGATGAACACTATTGACGAAATTTAGAGACGCAGCATTTGAAGATGACAGCAGAACGATGCTATTACCGCCCACCTACGTTTCCCGTAAATACCACGAAAATAAGATACGAGAAATTAGGGCCTATACGAAGCCGTATACACTAATGCTCATAAATTAAGGATAATTGTAGAATGTGGTGACACACAACATGGCACTACACAAAACTCGTGCTAATAACATAGACACATAGCGAACACACACGACACAGGTCTGTAAGTCCACGGTATTGGTGATAAGTTGAGAAAGCACATGTGCTACAAACCGCCGCTGTTTCCAGCGCATGTAACCCGACATCATTATGGGATATGATCACCAAGCACAGGTACACATGCCGCACAACAGGTTGGCATACTCTCGATCAGGTGGTCGAGCAGCTGCTGGGGTATAGCCTCCCATTTTTACACCAGTGCCTGTCGGAGCCCCTGAACTGTCCTAAGGGTTTGAAGACGTGCAGTGATACGTCGACCGAGAGCATCCCAGACGTGCTCGATGGGGTTTAGGTCTGGAGAACAGGCAGGCCACTCCATTCGCCTGATATCTTCTGTTTCAAGATATTCCTCCAAGATGGTATCTCGGTGGGGCCGTGCGTTATCATCCATCAGGAGGAAGGTGGGATCCACTGCACCCCTGAAAAGGCGGACATACTGGTGCAAAATGACGTCCCGATGCACCTGACCTGTTACAGTTCCTCTGTCAAAGACATGCAGGGGTGTACGTGCAACAATCCCACCCCACACCATCAAACCACGACCTTTATACAGATCCCTATCAAGGACATTAAGGGGTTGGTATCAGGTTCCTGGTTCACGTCAGATGAAAACCCGGTGAAAATCATGGTTCACACTATACCTGGACTCGTCCGTGAACATAACCTGGGACCAATGTTCCAACAACCATGTACTGTGTTATTGACACCAGGCTTTACGGGCTCTCCTGTGATCAGAGGCCAGTGGAATGCACCTTGCAGGTCTCCGGACGAACAAAACCATGTCTGTTCAGTCGTCTGTAGACTGTGTATCTGCACACAACCTATCCAGTGACTGCGGTAACGTCCCGAGCAAGGCTGCCTGCAGTACTCCGTAAACCTGCAAACCGACAGCAAGAGTGTTGTTTCACTATGTATCAGCATTATCCTTAACTTAAGAGCATGAGTATAGAAAATCAATTTTCTCTCGCTCTATCTGCGACCAGTAGTGGTACAGAGTACCCTCCGCTACGCACCGTACCCTGGCTTGGCGAGTATGTGTGTGAAGAAGATATGTCTCTTCTGCTTATCTGTCCAGTTACGTATCTTCACCACTTCAATTGCAACGTGAAACTGTAGTTCACAATCCTTTCCAAGTCTCTGAGTCTACTGAACAATACACGTACAAAAGAAACCCGTTTTTCCATATGTTAATTTGGTAATCTGCGAAAGTTATGAAATAATGGTTTCATCGTCTGCAAGAAATTCTATGTCCTTTTGAGACTATGTGGATGTATTTCAAATGCCGGAAACTGATATCCGCTGACCTTCTTTAGGTGATCCTTCTTCACGACCCCTATTTTGCGTTTCTTATGTAGAGGGAAGTATTCCATAAAAAACAACCTTATCTCCGTGGGCGCCTTTCCAGAAATTTGGTTCAGGGGAATCAGCCGGTGATTTCAGTAAGGAGGGACATTAATTTCGAAAGAAATCAAAGCCATGTTCAGTATATCGTTTTAACCTGTATCAGAAATAAAATAAACGTGAGCAAGTGAAAAGACCAGACATCAAGAAAAAGAAACATAAAAGGCAAGGCACAGAAGGTAAAAAGAAACTCGTCAGCACTCTCATTTCGGCTGCCGACAACTTCTAAAGGCAAGCGTACAACTAAGCGCATTTTCAGGCGAATATTCGTTAGAAAAGTCCGACTTTCCCAGGCTCGTTTTCTGTCACCTGCTTCACCTGCTTTCTATTTATGAATAAATCTCTTGGTTTAGATGAACTAAGAAACTTCGAAAGCAAAAGAGGCCATGAATTGAAGAACGCATTAAATTAAGTATGGTGCGATTTTGCTTTCGCCTGTGTCGTACTTTTCATATGAAAAATGTCACAAGCAATATTTCACGCAGAACTTTCAAGATTTTATACGTATCGTAATGGAAAACTAATAATGAACGCAAAAGTTTCCAAAAAATTGTTTAGAGAGAATAGTGCACATGGGCGACTCATGATTAGCACCGTTCATGACATTACTACAAAATATTGCTACCACAACAAGCTGATAACAGAAAACAGAAAGATCTCTGGGACAGAAACCTGTTGGTCATACGTCTGCTGAGTGAATGTCGTAACTTAGAATCCAGTCTCATTTGCATTTTACAGATATGTTGCAGACCCGTTTCAGACTGAAAGCATTCGGTATCAAGTTTCCAACAAAATGCCAAAATCCAATATTACTGACGTTGTTTAAATCCAGCAGGAAACCTACTTCATAATAGAATAATAATGAAGCTGACACTTTATGAGAGAGATTTTACAAAAAATGCGAAGAGGTTTTTCAAAAAGTTTATATCAAATATATTATCTTGCGAGTAACTTAAATCACGATCCTCTTGTGACTCGTGTTAGCGCACTGAATCTGTAGGCTTACTTAACATTTTTCTTTTGTTTTCTTTGGCTAAAGGGCATTCTGAAAGATAGGCTACAGCCACTAATTTTGCACTCGATCTGTTCATTTAGTAGCGAAGCGAGATTTCTCCTTTTGGCATCATATACTTTAATTTTTGCTACAACGTGAAACATTTTCAATTCATTTTGTATGCTTCAACTGTCGTGGCACAGGTTTCTGAAGTGAGCACCGTACGTAGATTTTTCTGCTTTGGTAATTCCCGAATTATCTTTGCATCATCTTCTAAAACTCCTTCCACTTTGGCCAAAACGTGTTTTTGAGCACGGCTTGCGTTTTACACTATACTCTACTGCCTGTTCAAGGTTGCATTTTCCACATCAGTCAAGTTAGTCACCAAGTTACGAAATCCTGTGAATGGAGGAAATGGCGATCCTTCGTCACAAATATGTGGTCACTGAACTGATACTGCTTGTTCGAAGGTGCTGAGGGCGATTGACGTCACCAGTGACAGGAGGTATAGTTCTTACTTAAGTCCATTGGGGAAGAAATTCGGCTGTGGATTTTCTGAGTCAACCATGCGTTCATCTAAACTAATTTATTTGAATCATTAGCTCCAACGAGTAACTGTGATAAATTAGGAGACAGTGCAACCATTCATACAGCATAAAAAAGAGTTATGAATTTTTTAAAATTTTGGCATAGAAATTCCAGCTGTCACAAAATTACAAGATAGGATAGTCTATTCGATTATGGGAGGAGCTCGTAGCACACACCCAGACATACAGATATACGACCTTTCACAGAATTTTATAGTATCAAGTAACTAATCAAAATGGCCAGCTTAAGAGAACTGGTCGTTTGATTTGGAGGGGAGGGGATCAAACAGCGAGATCATCAGTCCCATGATCACAGGTGTCAGAAATCAAGGGAGGAACAACACAAATGGCACAGTCCAGTCAAGGGGAAGGGAAAACGAGCAGACGAAGAGGGAAAAGGAACGTCAGGGTAGCATGAAGAGGAAATAAAAGGAGGAGCGTGGAGGGAAACGGGGAAAGCTGGGGTGCCCCTGCACAATTCCCACATCCTACCGTGATCATGACACAAAAAGGACAACACCAGTGGAAAAAGACACAAGAAAAGGGGAAACAAAACTGCACAAAAGACCAGATAAAAGGCGTGGAGAACCTGATTGGTGTAGAGGTTAGGCCAAGGTCTCCATAACCAACGCTACCGCTGAGGGATTCCCATTCTAGAGGAAAATTCAAGGGTTTAAACCTTTGAGGACAAACCATTTTCGCGAAGGAAACCGAGGTCAGACGTAACCATGCGAGAGTAGTCCATTAACACCTGAGACAATGCATATTTAGTGTAAAGGGTCAAAAGATGGGGGCTGTCCAGCAAAATATAGATCGCGTGCAGGGGGGCCACAATAGAAAGGCAGGGGTGGCTCATTTAGGAGTAAAAACCGTGGGACCAACACGAAGAGAGCAGAAGATGGTAGATTCCCTCGATGAGAGGCGGAGGACAGAACGCCATGTGGTGAGAGTATCCTTGATTGCGCGAAATTTACTAGACATTGGGGTAGCTTCCCAAGAGTGGGCCCACTACTGAACGTGATTTGATGTAAAACCGCAAATCATCCCCAGATGTGTCACAGAGATTGGAGAGCAGGCGCCCCCCCACCCCCCTCCCCCAGAGCCATACGACCAGCAAATTCATCAGCCAGGATACACATGGCCAGAAACCCAAAGGAAATCAAGTGAACAAGCCGCACCATTAAGATCAGCGAGAATGTTGTGGATAACAGAGACCAAAGGGAAATCGCCGATAGTATTTTCATAATTTAGCTTGGGACGTCATTCTGTGGTTTGGTGTGGCCCTCCCAAGAGCTTGAAGCCACAAGTATTTTCTTACTGCCTTTGCTAAGGTTGCCTTGCAACGGTTGTTGATTTACCTCTTGTCTACCCCACCGTCCTGCTGTTTGGTGCGGTGCGGTATAGTCGAAGTGTTCAGTAGTAGCGTATTCACTCCCTCGCCCGTTTTAAGATTTGCGAGCCGCATCAATATCGACTTATAATCCCAGTATGCAATTTGTTTGAGTTGATTGCGCCCTGTTAACGTTTTATCCATCGTGGAAAATCTTTCCCGTGCCGCATGTGATCCTGAAGGACAGAGCGGTGCACAACAGCTCATGACCACGACGAAATCAAAAGATTTGTACTGTATATTATTTATTTAACGGTTCTAAGCACTGAGCTTAAGAGTGGAATTGTGTGGTTTTTACATTTATTTTGAAAGGAAAAGATGTACGTATCTGGTTAATTATAACATCTATGCTTAATTATTTGTCATAATTCGTTGGGTGTCGTATGCATCAAATGTAGGGACGTTTATGGTGTAAAGTCTTTCAAAGGAAGGAAAATATTTTGTGACACGGCGCATCGTAGAGGCTACGGGATTTGAGTGTAAGTTGATAGTAATCAGATGTTATTGCATTTAAGTTGTTTCTTTTTAATTAAAATTTTATAATCAATATTTTATTGCCCTTAGAGATCACAGGTGATATCTAGCAAAATTTTGGTATTGCCATGTGGCGTTACAATCTTTTATTTAACCTTGCATATCGCAATTTGTATTTCTTTCCTTTGCTTGAAAAGGGAGTTTGAGTTTTAAGCGTTGTAAATTGATTCTGAGAACTGTTCATTGATCTGTTATTATTCAAGAGAGTGTTGGTTAAATAATGTTTCAAAAACTTTCATTAAGAAACTATATTGAGGATGTTGCTGTTCATGATAACGAATGTTCACTTACAATTTTAAAATCAAATTAATCGAGTTCTAAAATTTTAAAGGTAAGAAAACTTTTTATTCGTGAAATTTTGCCTCCACGTACTCCCCACAACCTCCACGTATTCAAGGTATTGGCCTTCGGGCGTTGTCTGATGCTAACGCCTGTGGGGCCATGTCAATGACAATTTTGTTTCGAGTGTATTTTTAGCTATAGCTTACACTGCTAAAAGTAAAAGAATATAAACACATATTTAATGCAGAAGAAGATTATTTTGTTGTTGTTGCCTGTTCTTATTATGATAGCCACTTTCCCTGGCACGTAACTATTTTGCATGGTGCCTAATCATTGGCACATTGTTATACTTTCTAATACACGATTATTTTTGTAGACATAACAAAACCTCACGTTGTTATGTGTTTCATGGATATGCTGCCGGAAATGATCGTTTCACTACACGATATTTCGGCGACCCATCTGGCCGCCATCTTCAGGCGCGAACGCCGGAGTTTCGGCATGATTGTGTACTCATCGATCTCACCTGCAGATGGCGGCCAGATGGATAGCCGAAATATCGTGTAGTGAAGAGGATCATATTCAGCAGCATACCTGTGAAGAGCATAAACATATAACACGCCAGGAAAATCTACAGAATCACATCAAAACCTCACGTTGTTGATTAGGTATACGACGTCTTTATTCAAAAGGTCAGGTTTTCTGCTGTTTACTAGCCACCTTTCTCATTTTACAGTTATTTTGAAAGCGAGAGTGTTGATGTTTGGTTTTGTTAGCTATACAGTTCCTGAATTTGTTTTCGCAATTCTGTCTGCATATAAGCGAACACACCTCGCAAAAGATTGAAGGTTGGTGGACATATTTTTACACATGTTCTGCAACTGAGCTGGTTTCTGTGTACATTGATGTATTTGTTTACTTGTGTAAAAAGGCAATGATCTCCTTGGTGTGTAGCATAAACCAAATGAACTCCCAGAATTTTCTTACGATAGACAGTCTTGTCAAATGCTTGCTTGCATTTCTGGAATGCAGGATGCATAAGAGATTCTGCTGTGTTTAGGAACATAGTTTCTGGATCGAAAGTATGGCGAAGTACCCTTTTTTGTATCAGTATTTTAAACTGACTGACAGTTGCAACAGTCTTTACTCCAATAAATGTTTTTTTTTTTTTTTTTGCCTTGTGTTAAATTTGTAATGAAGCAGGTTTTCATATTAGGAAATACAATCCTTTAAATTTCTGCGAGCATATAGGTACTGATTCTGAATTATAACTTCAAATTGTAGCAGGAACCCTTTTGTAGTGCAGGTAAAAAATGCAACTGTAAATTATTCTGTTAAAAATGCTTGGTATGCTTTCGTGAATGAGTGGTCATTTTTCAAAACTTGGATCTATTAAAAGATGGTTAACTCATTTGGGAGACACCTGCATAGTGCCTTATGAGTAAATTTCTTAAACTTTCGATGAGCCTTAAGCCTCTTTGCATGTGTTTTGTGGCTTATGTTGTGTTGTGTGTCACCCATGAATAGCAGTTTCCATACATCTTGGCTTTGTATTTAAAATTTCTCAACATCATAGATTAAAAAAATCATTTTATTATTCTTTGCACTCTGAAGAAATAATGTAATTTTTATCTTGTATAAACTGTCAGCATATGGACAGACGTGGACAGTTCCACAGACTTTTGCACTTAGATTGCCACGTTATCTTCACTTATTTAATTTCGTAATCGGAAAAAGGTCTTTCACACATACGTTGATAGAAATATTTTAGCATACTAGTAACTCTACCCAAGGAAACCAATGTAGATGTCCTGGACAATTTTAATGTAAAAGGATTTGTCTTCAAAATGGGAATTACAATGCATATCAACCGGTTACATCTGCACAAGCACAGGGGCACTTTCAACTGAAATGGCACACAGTTTCGAAAACAGCTCGAAAACAGATGAAAGACTGGTAGTATTCTCAAAATTATTAGAAAACTATCCTTGTAATTCTTTCAAGGCCACAACGAATGCTTCAAATCTCGCGTTTTATTTAAAGTCAGTTGGTTAGTTAGTAACATGTTCCTTGGAACATTTTGCATGGTAGATCGTAATGATGTGGAACATACAGTTACATTCTGAACATTTCTCTCTCTCTCTTTCTTATTTATTACAAAAAGAAAGAGATATGCAGATGTGAGTTAGTAATTCCTATGCATCACCTTTCACACATTATAACAGAAATTGTTCTGCAGAATATAAGGACTTGTCAAGGAGAAACTTTCTTAGTGTGTTATCAAATTTTACTTTGGTGTCTGTCAGATTTTTTATACCACTGCGTAAATGATCAGAAACTTGTGCTGCAGCATTTGCACTCCTGCAACCTTAAGGTGGAGTAATGAATGTATTTTTTTGTTCTGGTATTGTAATTGTGTAGCTCACTGTTCCCCTTGAAGTGTAGTGGATTATTTACGACAAACTTTATGAGGGAATAAATATACTGTGAATGGGTAGACATAATGCCCAACTTCTTAAACAGAAGTCTAGAAGGTGATTGTGGATGAGCACCACATCTTATTCTCTCAGCACGTTCTTGCGCAATGAAGATTTTATTTCTTAAGGATGAGTTACCCCAGAACATTATCCCAAATGACATTATTGAATGAAAATGTGTGAAGTATGTCAACTTACTGATAGGTCTGTCTCCGAGGTTTCCAATGCTTCTAAGAGCAAATACTACTGAGCTGAGTTGGTTTAGAAGTTCGAAAATACATTTTTTCCATTTTAAATTCTTATCAATACAGACCCCTAAGAATTTTGAAGTTTCCATCCTACTTATTATTTCATCACCATGTGTTGCGCCTATCATTGGTGTAGTACCTCTAGATGGGCAGAACCAAATATGTTGAGTCTGCTTAAAATTGAGAGTGAGACGATTCACAGAAAACCAGTCAATGATACTTTTGAGAACTTTGTTCACCATTTCTTCTGTTTCTTTATGCATGCTTGGATTGATTACAATACTAGGGTTATCTGCAAAAAGTACTATGTCTGCTTGCTGTATACTAGATGGAAGATCGTTTATATGTATGAGGAACGGTAGCGGACCTAATATTGAACCTTGGAGAACCCCATACAAGATTTCTCTCCAGTCAGAGTAATGTCCCTGGACTAAATTGTTTGAATTACCAAGTACACCTTTCAGGATGGTTATACCATCTGTCCTATAAAATGTTAATTTATTTAGGAGAAACCTGTGATTCACACAGTCAAATGCCTTAGAGAGGTCGCAGAAAATACCTACTCGTGTTATTTTATTATTTAACGCTTGTAAAATCTGGAGAGTGTGTATATAAATAGCATTCTCAGCAGAGCAACACTTCTGAAATCCAAACTGTGATTTGCTAGGGATACTATTATTGCTGAGGAGAGATACTGTTCTGGGAAGCAACACCTTCTGAAAAATTTTGGAGAATGATGTCAGCAATGAAACAGGTCCCCATACTGTTGACATCTCTTTCTTAAAGAGGAGTTTAACAATGGCATATTTCAGCCTCTCTCGAAAAAAATGCCTTGACTTAGTAATCCATTACATATTTCAGGTAAGACTGGTCTTATTACACAGCAATAAATTTTTAGTACTCTATTGGCAAACCATCAAAGCAAGATGAGCTTTTATTATTGAGAGAATATATAACTTTCTTAATTTCAAAAGGAGAAATCGATGATACATTGATATGGCTGAATGTTATGAAAGTTACATTTTCAACATACAGCTGTGACTTTGCTCTTGAACTATTTAAGAAATGATTTTTAATGCATTTTCCACCTGTTATTGATAATTTATGGCCCTTCCACTCAGTTCAATAGTGTTGTTGTGTTGTTCTGTGACTGATTGTACTGTCTCTCGTTCCTCTGAATTTAGCCAACTGAACTGTGTCTGTCAAAATTTGTCCCTTTCTTTTTAAATGCATACCTATCAAGTCAGAAAGAAGTTGATTTTCATCTTTCAGTGTCTTACTGTGGGCAGTGTGCAGTCAAATCCATTTAAAATGTGAGGTCTGTAATCCATTGCGGATGTTCTACTTTTCTTTCCTGCACTCATTTTTGCTTCATAAATCCAAGAACACCGGGCGTTAAAGCGAAAAATCATTCCAGACATGCTATATAAAGTCAGCATACTCTTCGTTCGATTCCATCGGAAACTGTTGCTACCGATAGTGGAATAATGTGTACGACATTTGTAGCATGAATTTCTTCACTAGCTCCAGGCCTTCAATTTTTGCATAAAGAGCTTTTTGGTATACAAAACAATAAATCCCATGTTGCGATTGTCGTAATTTTCTGCTCTTTCATTGTCAACTATATTTTTAATTCTTTCTCCATCATATTTTAATGTCGTTTCATAGCAAATTTACAGTACACAGCGATTATACAACCGCATAATAGACACCGAGAATTCTCATCCTCTCTTCTGAGATTCCCATTCATTTCCAAAGCTTGTGACGACAGACTACTAGACGCCTCTTTTTATACAAGCAGCCACTGGACCTGTGAATGTCCCCTAAACGAAGAACCAATACCGAAGGATAGACAGCTTGACACTCACTGCTGAACTGAAGGGGGTTGTGCCGACCGCAAACTGCCATATCGCAGCACTACATGAAATGTTGCGCTGTAGCAGGTACTTCTGAGAAGCACCGAGCAAAACAGAGACAGGCCGAGCACCGGCCCGCATACCGAGTACATGTGCAGTCTGGCATGCCATGGCAGGTCATGTTTTACATAAGAACAAACTTTTTCTACAAAGTTTCTCTGTGATTTCTTCCTGCTCTCTGCAGACTCGAGGATTAACATGTCTCCTACTGACATTGTATTTTTTTCTATTTTTGCTTTGGATGTATCTTGTGTATAGCAAAGGGCGAATTAGACTACCCGAAGACTTATTCTGAATTGAATTATTTAGATCACGTCTTCTGATTCTGAATGTTACGCAACTGATCATCTGGACAGGAGAATTTGTATGTAGGTGTTGCTGTCACTGCTGAAAAGAAGATGTGTATAAAGTGTAAGAGGTAATTCCATTTCTCGTGCAACTGGTAAACATTTAGAGCTAGATGTTATTTAATAGTTACGTGACACACTGTCTACCACTATCCGATACCAGACCCTTCATTTTTATAGCATAAAACGTGACGGAGAGTTTTTCAGTTAGCCTCATTTCTGTGACAGTGTTGCTACTCTGTGATACGGTATTTTATATCTTTGATCGATACACGTGATACATTGACATTCAAAAGCCTTTACACTTTATGTGGCTTTATATTTTGTATTTTATTACATGATATTACAATTCTTTCATTATAACAATGTCAAGCAATTTGTTTAAGAATTTAGACTGCCTTGGTAGTCAAACTGCTGTAATACGCTAGCTACAGTTTAAAAATACGAGTATTTGAAATGTTTATATTTCAGTACAATTCATTCGTAATTTAGACTTTTGTAATACTCCTTCACCTGTCACTGTACTCAGAATGGTCATTCAGTGGTCTTGATTTTAGTCAAAGGCCATGGGAAATTATTCAGTTGGTATGAAGAAATTACAAACAAATGAAAAAGAGAACGTTAAGATCTACGAAGTCTACGAAGCATTGTTCACTGTAATTTAATATATATTTTTTAATGTAGCTACGTTTTGTATTACGGGAGTTTTCCTATCAAAACAGTCTAAATTGTCAAACAAATTTGGGAAGATTATTGAAAAAGGACGCTTCCCAATGCAATTAGCTGTCTTACAGCTCTGCAGAAAGGGACAAAAATTATAATCGAAGATGAAGATAACTTTTCTTAACAATTAACAACACAGGTTGCTACACAAGAATGTTGGCTATTCTGTCCCCTTTCAGCATCTACATACAGGTATATGACCTAGTTAGGGCTTGGAAACAAAATATCATCTACGGCATATCGATCAACAGGGAGGTTTTTTTTATAACCTACTACATGCAGGTGATGAAACATCAAATCAGAAAATAGAAAAATAATCTTTAGAGAGCCAGTTACGCCCTTAAGTTTCTAGTTTACAAATATAACATGAACGCCTATTCTGAAAAACAAAGAATATGACATTACAGGGAAATTCGTCCTTATGTAATAGATAATGTAATAGTGGAAAGGTACCTTTCCTTTCAGTATCTTTGCTGGGACACACAACGAAATTTCGACAAGGAAATAAATGGCAAGGTCCTAAAATTTTATGCAATCAGTGGAATAATTAGAAATAGGCTACAAAAAAAGAAAAGCCACGAAAGTGACAGATCAAATTTTGCAAACTGCAGGTCATGGCAATACCTACCATACTCTGAGTCTGAAACCAAGAGATTAGAAATGAATTACAACTCGATTCAATGCACAAGGAAGCAGATCCAAGCAGAAACAGTCGGTGGGAACAGTTAGACGGAATGCATGAAAGTAGGTTTTAAGAACAAATTCTTGACTGCAGACCTAGAGGCACAAGACAGACGGGAATACCACGGAAGAGACGGCTGAACCTTGTTGACTGGACTCAAAAGCAACTTCCTTCGCAAGTTCTCACTAGGTTACTTTACCCTGAACTATTCAGTTAATGTGTTTCGTTTTATGATAGTTCCACGTTTTAATTTCGATCGATATTTATTTCATTTCAATCACAGTGTCCTGTACCATTTTGTTTCACTCAAGATTTTCTTTACGTCCCCTCGTAACACGCTACCTTACTAAGTTCACGACTTCTATTGAATACGCACATGTTCTAATCTCTGAGACTCCCAAAACCGACACTACAGCATCCATTTAATGTCCGCCTTCCAAAGTACTTGGCGGTCCGATCGGTATTGTGCCCTTAGACTTTCTAATACACGTAATGATGGATGTACCCTCATACGGAGATAGATGGAATCACCTAATGCATACAGGAACATTGTCGAGCATGAACGTTTGGTCGGCTCTGGTGTGATGGCGTGGGCTCAGTGACCTCCACACCTTTGAACACGACAACTTACCAGTCAGTGTTACTGTTGCACTGTACTTTTTCACCAGGTGCGTCTTTCCATGGCTGCATTCGGCCCTCACTTCGTTTTTATGGATGAAAACATGATATCGCGTAAAACAGCGCAGGTGGAGGAGTTCTTGGAACGCGATGATATTCGTCGAATGTAATCGTCTGCCCATCCCGCCGACTTCAGTCCCATCGAGCATTTGTGGGGTAGGCTGCTGATACCTGTTACAGCGCATCCTCTTGCACCAAAGACCATCCGGCAGTGGCTATCAGCACTCGTTGGAGAATGGACACATTCCTTACCAACCTTGTGGCCGGCATGGGAGCACATTGCAGAGCGTAGATTTCCGTCCATAGTAACCACACACTCTAATATGAATTATGCCCCATGTTTTGTAATGTCCAGGGGACCATTATGACTTGCGATGACTTCTGTGTAATTATCTTTCAAAATCATTGCCATTTGTGTTCATCTCTTTGAGTATTTCAAACAGTTACCTTCTGTACTATAATGTAGCAGTTGTTTCCATGTACGGTCCAAGTTTCATCGAGTTATGTTACTTACCAATGACACATCAAGAGAAATTACTTTCGTCCTGAATTTTTGCACACCAGTGTATAACGGAAGAGATTTTTGTGTCTTATTAGCTGTAACTACAAACACCAGCTGACGTTAATAGCAGAAATAAAACTTTATTTTAGCTAACACCGTACAAGTACATATTTATTTCATTCATATATTCTTATAAAATGCTTTGATGTTAGGGACTAGCTAATGTTTACATTTCTCTTTAATGTTAAATCTCAAGATTACCTGGTACGGCCTAGGCAGCACACAACAATTACAAAAAAAAGACCTACATTTTTTGTTCGTTAAGTTAGAAAGTTTTGCTAACACTGAAAACTTATTTTTGATGTAACTTTAATTTTCCCATCAGTGTCTCCATACCGTTACTCATTACCGATATTCCAACTTAAGCAACAACTGCCCAATGCAAGGCCAAAAGCAGATGCCACAACCTCACTTTCTTTTCCATCTTCTAATTATAAGTTTTGCACCCTGTTAATCTACCAGGTACCCAATAGCCTGTGTGGTATCCATTGTTTTCGTTCTTGTAATATGACTTCAAATCGGTGCTCCTAAATTACTTCCGTAAACAACGGTACGTCGTTGTAACAACCAAACGAAATGATTATATCATGCCGGCTGGAGTGGCCGAGCGGTTCTAGGCGCTTCAGTCTGGAACCGCGCGATCGCCACGGTCGCAGGTTCGAATCCTGCCTCGGCATGGATGTGTGTGATATCCTTAGGTTAGTTAGGTTTAAGTAGTTCTAAGTTCTAGGGGACTGATGACCTCAGCTGTTAAGTCCCATAGTGCTCAGAGCCATTTGAACCATTTTTTATTATATCATCTTCAGAACACATAGTGGAATGGTGTTCCAAACACTTGTGTTACTCACACAGAGCAATCAGTAAAAGTCTGACAGGAAAAATATTTTCTCATAGCTAACAGCACTCGCTTGGTTAACAGTAATCAGACAATCAGTGAGAGCTGTGCAGTCAACATTGTGGTGACACGGTCCGTTTGTGAATGACAGTTATCCATGACACGCTCCAGTTGTCAATCCACGCGTTTACGCTGCGCCAATAAATCAAACCAGACAGCATTAACATTGGGAAGTATAGCGTTAACTGTTTCGCTCAAAATAAACTGCTACCGTCGAAAAGTCAACGAAGTTTACATTTTCCCTCAACTCGTGCTGGTACTTGAACAAATACGTAATACACAGGTGAATGTACCGGTAACATTTTATTTCTCTGATGTCTATAAAGTGAGGTATTTGTAGAGCCATGATTCTCTCAATGCAGTAAGCTGTTAAGTTCCTCTTCTATGTCTGATTTCAACGAACTGCCTTACGATTCAACATTCGAATTACTATGTCTACCTTCTAATGACATATAATTAAAACCAATAAATCAGCCCCCACTAATATATCAGCTTTTCGTTCTTTAAAAGACGGAAAACACGGACTCCAAAAAGCATTTTTTGAACAGATAGTTTGTTTCCAGTAGTTATAGATGATTTCATGTATTGTTCATATCGTAGTCACAAATGTAATAAACTGTTAAGATTTGGTGTGTGTGTGTGTGTGTGTTCGCACTGTTGTTAACTTAAGGGGCGGATGTATTTATTTCGATATTATTCTAAAACGTTGTATTTTTGGTGCTTTGGGCTATTTTAACTGCACCCGCGATCTAGGCGTAAAAAATGAAATGAAAAATGGGAGGGAAGTAGAGTCTTTGATTAGTAATAAAAACTTTCTTGGTCCTGGCTTTGAACCCTGCCAACCCTGCCGTCGCTCATATTTTGAATCAGCATTGGCGGCCATGAACTTCCGGCATGAGAAGTCACCCTCATTCTGCCAACGGCCTCCTCCAACAGAGTGGAGGAGCGGGCAGAGGCTCAGGGCACTCTCTTGCTTTCGGGGTGGGAAACTGCTCCTAAGGAAAGAAGGATCAGCAATGATCAACTGCATGGGGATGCGGAAGTCAATGGAAGGCACTGCTTTTAAAGACACGCAATGTGAATCAACAGGACATGTGGCCTGTAATTGAAAAAGTGTCATGATGATCTCTCCATTAGCAAAAGATTTGCAGAATAGTCCTCCATTCGGATCTCAGGGAGAGGACTCCCAAGGGGATGTGACCATGAGAAAAAGATTTAATAGCCAACGAAAGACTAATCTTCTACGAGTCGAGGCACGTTATGTTAGAAGTTTGAGTGTGGTAGAGAAGCTAGAAAAATCTGAAAAGGGAAATGCAAATGCTACATCTAGATATATTGTGGCCCAGTGAAGAGAAATTGATAGCAGACAAGGATTTATGGTCAGTTGAGTATAAGATAATATCAACAGCAGCAGAAAATGGTATAACGGGAGTAGGATTCCTTATGAATATTAAGATAGCGCAGAGACTGTGCTATTGCGAAGAGTTCAGTGATGGGGTTGCTCAACACCTACAACAATAGTTCAGGTACACATGCCGACATCTCAAGTTGAAGATGAAGAGAAAATACTGTTTATGAGGACACTGAATGGGTAGTTGAGTACATAAAGGGAAATGAAAATCTAATAGTCATGGGGACTGGAATACAGTTCAAGGGGAAGAAGCAGGAGCAAGGTTTATGGGACAACTTGAGCCTGGTACTAGGAATGAGAGAGAAGAAAGACTGCAATAACTTTCAGCTAGTGATAGAGAATCACAAGAGGCGGAGGTATATGTGGAAAAGGACGGGTGGTACAGGAAGGCTTAAGTTACAGTTCATCATGGTCAACAGAGATTCCGGAATCAGATACTTTATTGTAAGGCATATCCAGGAGATACATAGGCACTGATTACAATTTAGCGGTGGTGAACAGTAGGCTGAAGCTTAAGAGACTAGTCAGAAAGAATCAGTGAGCAAAGAAGTGGGATAGGAGAACACTAAGGAATGAAGAGGTACGCTTGAAGTTCTCCAGGAATAGCAAAATAAGCAGTTCAGTTGGAGAGGAATAGTCATCCCTAAAAAGCGCAATCACAGAAGGTGGAATGACAAAGGTACAAAGAAGGTAACTGCGAAGAAACGACGGGTAATGGAATGAAAGGAGAAAGGACGAAAATGTTCAGCCATACAGACCAGCAAATGGGTCCAACTGCACATTGGAATCCACGGGTTTTCAGAGGCTTACTTACCCAACTGTCGTGTGAATTGTCAAATCCTAATGATTTGACATATATTATATTTCTTTACTTTCTTAGCAAGATGTTTTGTCTTCTGTAGTTGTTGCCCATAAACATTAACTTGGATACCTTTTAATTTATATATGATTGGATTAGAACGAATATCTTCAACTTCGAAAATTTCTGTTGACTAATTAGCTATGCATCTTTCTGAAAAATTCATTTCTATTTTGTATTTTTAACTTTAACTCCTGTTTTATATTTTGGTTTATCATTAGATGCAGCAGAAGTCAACTTATAATTTTTTCATTAGCTTCTGCTGGCTTCATTTTTGTGTTATTTTATTCATCAGGTAGGTTTTTAACTAAATCAACCCACTTGTAATTTCCTTGAAGACTAAATCTCTCCCCCATCTTTTCTTTAAGAATTTTATTAAATGTTTTGACAACAGATACTTTTGATTCAGTAAAAGTTGAATAATGATAATACTTTATTTTTCATCAGTTCTTGGTACTCATTATTATTGAATTTTTTACATTTGCCTGTTTGAAAATTTCTTGCACATCTTTGCCTTATAATTTTTTCAAAATAACAACTACATTTTTATTTGTTTTATCTTCAACTGATGTAGCCTAAGCAAATTCTGAAAGTAAAACCATCAATAACATTTAATAAACACTTATCCTTTACTTATTTGTGACATTCCTTTCAATCATCTATACCAAAAGAAATGACACATGTTCTTTTAAAACATTTCCTCATTGGTTTATGTAACTTATTAATAATTTCTTCACAAATATTGGAAAAGGTAGCAATTTGTTCCCCCTTCACCTACATAAATTTTTAATGAATTCACTCTTTTTAGCTTTACAAATCGGACAACGACCTTAAATCCTCTGTCTTCCATTTTCATTTGTTTCTGTGTGAGGCTTATGTATGTTAGTAACTTTTTAAAATTCAAACAGTATATATATGTGTAATACATATATTACCATCGTTTGGATCTAAAATTAGTTCTCCAAACATGTCTAATTCACTTGAAACAGGTACCATTTTTAGAGACAGATTAACGGATATAAATACTTTATGTTTCATTTCAATTTCAAATGATGGATTACTAAATTGACTTGGACATAAATTTTCCAATTCATCGACATTGTATCCCTTTAGCTCTATTTTAAAATCAACAGGTAACAGGTCGCCATTCATATTTTGTCCAAATAAAATAATTCCTCTGATTTTTACATCATACTCAATTATGTATTTTAATATTTCAACGACAGTAAAAAAGAAATTTAATTTCATGTTTGTCATACATTCTCTTTTGAAGATCATGTAATTCATTTAGGTTTGATATTGAACTGTCTTTGGGAAATAATCTGTAAATGCTTTTTCAGCGTCTCTTTTTGTAAAGTAATTTGTAAAAGTAATATAGTTATCACTATCAAGTTCATTAAACTTTCCATTAAGGTGTGTTTTTGCAACATAATTATTGAATTGTGTTGGAATATGTGCATACTCAGGTTTTGCAACAAGATTAACTTCCTTATTTTCTAAGTATTGTTTGGTAACTGCATCATAACCATTTACAACATCTTTTATTTCTACCAGTATTCTAACTTTAAAATCAACACAGCCTTTATGTGCTTTAAAATGTCTCATTTTTTTATGAAACTGTCTGATTGAATGTTCTATTTTGATCTGTTTTTGCTTCTAATTCATTTAAATTGATTTTTGGTTCATTAATAATTTCTAACTGCATCTGCAGCTTACTTCCAAAAATTTTCATTTATTAAATTTAAAATATTATTAATCTTGCAGTTAGCAATTGCAGCCCTAAGCCTGGCTTCAGTTCTATGCCTTCTTCAACTGGGGCTGCTTCAGTTGGCATAGAAAACAGCTTTAAAACAAATATACACTAATGGCCACGAAATTACTTTTGTATTCATTGTTGAGTACAGTACAGCTCATTTGAGACAAAATATTTAATCACTTCTTTAGGAATATTTCCTCCAAATGAATCAACCAAATTGCTTATCTTTATTCTGATAATAGCAGATCCAATGTGAGCCAGCATGATCAGATGTACGAAAACGTACTATTCCAGACTAATATTCTCTTAGATAATAAGATAATTCACCAATCGTCAAAACACTGCAAAAGTGTTTAATTTTTAATTGATTATCCAGCTTTCCCATAGCAAAATTATTTAATATATTAGGATAATATGGATTGGTTTTTGAAATTTCTAATACTCCAGCGCCTGCTGTCTTCTCCAATTCTTTATAGCTTTTATCTTGTTTATTACTATATTTGAAATAGCTACAGATCCACATGCCAGTGAATCAATAATTGCTAAATATGCTAATGCAGCCAATAGTATTGGCAAAAATCCACCTTCATGTTTTTTTAATACAGAACCTAATTTATTTTTTCTTAAACTTTCAGTTTTTTGCAGCAGTACTGACTAGTGCTATAAGCAATTTTCCACCTGTCTTCTTATCACAATGATGGGCACTTGAAACTTCATTTCTGTCTCTCTCCCTTTTTTTGCATCAGTTAAAAAGTTTTCAGTACTATGTAGTTACTCATTATTTATTTTATTTGTAATTGCTTTTGGTCTAGACTTTCCACTAGCTACCAAAGTGTAATTTGTGTTGAAGTTATTCGTTTACATAAATAAACATTTTCATGAGAATGAATATTTCATAACCTCCAACTATTGTCATCAACATGTAAACCCTACCTGATTTCCTGTTTCCATACATTATTGCTCTTATTGCACTTCCCGCTAACTTTTCTCCTAATGAAGCGTTGGAAGCATGCATTCTTCCTTTCTCAAATAACTGTAGGTCTTTATTAGCTTCATGTCTTTTTTTTCTAAATCTTTATTACCTCTATAGGCAAAATCATGATTTTTTACAAGCTTCATCTAATTTTTTTTTTCTTGATGGCCTCTAGCTTACCTTTCACTTAGTTTAGTAAAAGGTCCACAGAACACAAAGTCTGGTAGATGTATCTCTGGCATTGGTAAATTATTTAAAGCCCAGTTTACTAATCCTTTTCATTGTTCGAAAATGTATGAGGAAAATTATTCAAAAATCTGATCATTCTTGCTGTTGATGATAAAATAACTAAATTTATGTGTTAACATTTGTATTACTTCTAACTTTCATTTCCATCTAATCCTTCTCTATGAATTACAGTTAATCTACCGATTATATCTGTAACATCATTCATGCAAATCTCTTCAGCTGGTTTTTCTGTGTATTTTTTTATTAAGTTTTCACCTAGTTTCACATTAGAAGAATCTCAAGAATCATATAATAATTGATATAATTTTGGTAAATAGACCTTAGCAATTTCGATTATCCACTGATTGTATTTTTTACAACTATGTGATTTTATTTTATTTGCATTAAAATTAGAATATAATGCTTCTGAACAGTACAATACTTCTGCATTATTTGACAAATCAACAGACTCAGATTCATCTCCTGTGCCATCAATAGGAATCTGCTTGTTGGTTAACAGATTCATTAGTCCATCTGTGCCTTCGTGTTCTTTTCCACAAATTTTTAATATATCTCCACTGAATTCAACTTTTAAATGACCAAGTTTACATGTATCAACAGGTTTTAATCCAAAAACTCGTTCTTCCCTATGGTTAACACACTCCATCATTCTTTCAATGACATCACCCTGAGCTTCAGCTTTTAGCTTTTTTCTTCTTTCAGTCTCTTCTTCATATTTGTTCAATACATTTAGTATATCTGAGTCACTTAAGGTATAGTCACTCTCTCAGCATTTGCAAGGATTAAATGGAAATTCTTCATGTTGATATGGAACCATCTGTTTTTCATCCCCTCTATTTTCTTCAACAGTTTTTGGTACATCGGCACCGAAATCTTCGATTCCTTGTTTTACTCGTTCGATAGTGTTAATAAAAGGTTGATCTTTTTTTAAAGTTCTGATCTTGATTGTTTCCCCTAAGACTTGAATTGCTCTTTCATTTCTTCAATTTTTTTCTATTTCGTTTAGCTTTTTTAATTCTGATTCATATTTTGAAAGCATTTATTAAAGCTGAAGAAACATTAACTAAAATTATTTGTAATGTTTAACATTTTATGTTTATATTATTGAAGTCAAGAGGGTTGATCCCCCTCCTTATGTAGTTAATTTTTTTTATTTTATCTCTGAACTTACCTTAATTCGGTTTTCTAGTGATATCTGTTGGAAAAAGTCCAAACTCATCATTTCAACATTTACTACACATTTCTTTAACATTATCAAATTTTAAATCACCACAAAGAAACTCATCATTAAATATGCTTCAAATTTGTGTCATCTTGTCTAGAAATATTTTAAAAATTGATATTATCTCTGTGTAATTGTTTTGGTATTTTTGAGTAAGTTTGAGCAAAATAAAAAAAATCTATTCCTTTATGTCTTACTCTAGTAAGATATTCTCTACCTATATCTTGATTTTCAAGAATGAAACCATCAAATACCATACATGAATAATCTCAGTATTGATCTAACAGTTGCTAGTGATGTTCCTAAAATTATTCCATTCAAATTAATTAACATAAATTTTAATTTAGCTATGGGAATATATGTAAACCATACTGATAATTTTCATTGAGAAACTAATATTATTGTTTCATTCAAATCAAATATACAATCTGTTGGTCTCATAATTCATAAATCAAATGATCCTGTATAGATTCAAATTTTTGAACCTATTCCAAATTTATAAATAGCTATATGAGATGAAAATAATAATTGGATTGATCTCAGTGGTGCTTTCGAATGGTTGTTTTAGAAATAGCTTAATACAAGTTATTCTTTAATAAATACTGAACAAAATGAAAGTTATAAATTCCACTCATTCCCTGTGAATGAGAAATCTAAAAATAATTTTAATGTGCCTAGCAAAGTTAGAGAGATTAATATAAATATTTGTGATGGATGGGTACATTCTAACCACACTCAGTTGGCTATGTGTTTCAGTATTATTGGAGCTGTTAGTACAGATTACCCAACTTTTGATTGAAAATCCAAATAGAAAATTAATTGATAATTATGTAAGTTATTTGATTTTGTAATCATAAAGAAAGGAAATTATATTTCATCTTAAACCGAAGATCCTTTTATTTCTTTGTCAGTTTTACTTCATTTGATTTCCTCACTTGCTGAAAATTAATTAAAAAATTCATCAAAGAAAGCTCGTTCACGAAAGACCCCTATTGCACTCAGTGTACCCACTTACTACTGCTTTGTATCTTATCTATTTCCTCTGGAGCAAAAAGCAGAGCCATTTGACATGGATGACTGGAAGCGAGAGATTTGGAGTGATGAATCTCTCTCTACCATATGACAATCAGATGAAGCTGTGTACTTTTCGAAAGCCTGGTAACAGTATCTCCCATCGTGTATAGTGCCAACAGTGAAGTACGAAAATAGTGGTCTTAAGTCATGGGGATGTTTTTCGTCGTTAGGGTGTGTCTCCATTAATGGGTTTAAGAAAATTCTAAGTGTGAAAGTAAACACATTTTTAACAGCACAATGGAAAACCAACCAAACCTACAAATTTCACATTTTTGTTTACTTGATCACTAGTTATGGCCGGAACCCATTTTCAGATCATCCAGATAGTCTAAGTTATATTTCCAAAAAAAAAAAGAAAAAGTAAAAGGTCAAAAGTATGTACGTATTATGAAGCGCAAATGAACAATCACAGCGCATATCTTTATGCACATCAGATTCGGATAAAATTCCGAGCTTTGGATTACGGCTTGACTTTAATGAAAATGGCAAAGCTCCCATTTTCATACCCATGGGACAGCATCGGGTTAACAAGGTGATCTCATGATGAAATCATGGAGATAGCGCATTTACATTTGCGCTAGCTGACCAACATCACTTTTAGCTCAGGGAGTCATATCACACACTGAACTAGAGAATGAGCATTCATGCTCTGTTCTCTTTCTTTACCAAGTGCCTGCTTAGGCATTAATAAGCGCATATTCGTTGTGTCTGTTGAAGTTTTTGCAAACATGAGCCAGACCTCTCTTCTCTTTTAACATTTGTATTGTATTTCATTATCAGATAGTGCATGGCCACCACTGATTTTTCAGAATTCATCTCTTTAAGCTAATGTTGACGCTCAGTACATCACTCTGCAACAGTATGTTGACTCTCCCATGAAACCACACTCACACAAACAAACATAAAAGAAACTTTATAAATCCTTCGTACTCTCAGATAAAGGTTACATTTAACTGGTCACAACATTTCTCTCTATATGGTGTCTAATCAATCAGATGTAATCTCGGCATAAAACTGGCTGCGTCACCACTCATGACAGACTTAGCAATGACAATGATGGAGGCAGTTATCGAAAGCATCAGATTTTATATGAATTTTTCGCGAGTAGTTGGCCGAGATTTTAAGTCCAGCCGTGGTCTTATGTTCTGCACGCATATCGCTGGTATGACGAACACTCAGTCATCCTGTCACACCACTAGAGGCCCATTGAATCAATCGATCTTAAACATATAGAAAATTTAAAAGAAATTGTCGTGAACGCAAAAATATTCTAAATATTTTATTTTAATAGTAACCTGTTTCATTCTTAAAGATCGCCATCGGACATTACATTTCTCCGTAGGTGATGTGCACAGAGACTGAATGGAGCCGAGGATATGTCAGGAGTCGAATGCTTGGCTTAGTTCGTGTGCAGAGACGCTTTGTAGAGCATGAACATGTGCCACGATACGCATGCTTTGCGGAGCGTTCAGAGAATGTGTTTTTTGAAATGTGTTCATGCTCCGATCGGCGTCTCTGCATACCACCTGAGGAGGCATGTAATGGTCCGATGATGATCTTAAAGATTGATGCAGGTCACCATTTAAATAAAATATTTAAAAAGTATTTGTGTACAAGACTAAGTACTTAATTTAAATTTCATACAGATCACTGCGTTTACAATAAGTTATCAAATATCATAAAAAAGGCTGGGATTTTTGGAGCAGTGGGTTAAATATAACAGTCGGTATGCCCGCAATTTCAAATTTCTACAAGATCCAATAATTTATATATAACTTCCCTTGAATGAGACACACTGCAGAAGTATGACTTGCCCGTGGCATTAGGGATTTGATATGCTATTGCTGTATTGTGGTAGTACGTGTGGATTTAGTAACCTATGGAATCCAGCGGATCGATATTCGCTTTGTAGTGTTCAAAGATATTTGACGTCCTGTACATTTCTTCACCTCTGTGCCTTATCCCACAATGGATATTCCCGACGTTCCAACGCTCTGCATACAGCGTATGTAACATAATCAGAAGGAACTAAAAGAAATGCCAAGTTCGCCCACTGGGGTTCTAGCCCTAAACAAACAAAGGATGAGGTTGGTTTTTCTAAGGATATTCACGTCCCAGCTGTAACACATTATTGATGTTCTCTTAGAAAACTATATATATATATATATATATATATATATATATATATATATATATATATATATATATATATATATATATATAATTTACACTAAAACGGCTAGGCCACGAACTGTACCTCACGAACTGTACCTAGATAAGATTAGCTGATGACATTCCTATCCTCGGCGAAAGTGAAGGAGAATTATAGCGTGTGTTAAATTGAATGTTCTGACGAGAACAGAATATGGATTGAGAGTAAATAAAAGAGTACGAAAGTAATGAGGTGTAGTAGAAATGCGAACAGTGAGAAACTTAATATCAGAATTTGAGATCACGAAGTTAAGGAACTCTGCTACATAGGCAGCAAAATAACCCTTGCGGTCTAGCACTGCCAAAAGGGCCATTCATTGCCGAGAGAAGACTATTAATATTGATCATAGGACTTAATTTGAGGGAGAAATTTCTTGTACGACGAACCTGGGTGCACGAATGGCAAAACGTCATTTTTTTTCGGATGAATCCAGGTTCTGTTTACAGAATTCGTGTTTGGCGACATCGCGGTGAATGCACATTGGAAGCGTGTATTCGTCATCGCCATACTGGCGTATCACCCGGCTTGATGGTATGGGGTGCCATTGGTTACACGTCTCGGTCACCTCTTGTTCTCATTGACGGGACTTTGAACAGTGGACGTTACATTTCACATGTCTTACGACCCGTGGCTCTACCCTTCATTCGATCCCTGCGAAACCCTACATTTCAGCAGGATAATGCACGACCTAATGTTGCAGGTCCTGTACGGGCCTTTCTGGATACAGAAAATGTTCGACTTCTGCCCTGGCCAGCACATTCTCCAGATCTCTGACCAATTTAAAACGCCTGGTCAATGGTGGCCGAGCAACTGGCTCGTCACAATACGCCAGTCAGTACTCTTGATGAACTGTGGTATAGTGTTGAAGCTGCATGGGTAGCTGTACCATCCAAGCTCTGTTTGACTCAAGTTCTATGCACCCTAATTGCGTGAAAATGTAATCACATATCAGTTCTAGTGTAATATATTTGTCCAATGAATAACCGTTTATCATCTGCATTTCTTCTTGGTGTAGCAATTTTAACGGCCAGTAGTGTAGTTTTTGTCTAGATTACTGTTTTCAGTGCAGTTAGTCGAGAGGTGTTGGGGAGGTGGCGTGATGGTGGCATGGTGTCCGCAGATGGAGAGCTCCAACGCCAGCCAGGTGGTGTACAAGACGGTGGGACTGGGCAGCTCCGGCCGCTACCGCTGCGAGGTGTCCGGGGAGGCGCCCTCCTTCCAGACCGTCACGGACCACGGGGACATGGTCGTCGTCGGTGAGTAGCAGCACCGCAAGCGTGAGAAATTCAAGCTTCAACATATGTCCACATACTAGTCACGTATGCATTTTTCGCTGTTGTATTCGACCACCGAGCGGCACCTGTCCAATGTCCTCAGTACCTTACAAGTGTCAGTCTTGGTGACACTGTTTTCTGTCGGTGTGAGTCCACTATGCAGGAGCTAAGTGGATTGGAAAGTAGGCAAATTGTTGGTGGTAGTATGATGGGTGCTTCTTAACCAAGGGAGATGAAATGTTTGGTGTGTCAAGATGCACCATATGCAAGATTTACACCGCGTACAGGAGAAAGTGGAAAAACAATATCCGGTAAGTTACAAAGCGGAGGAAAATGTTTGTTGAAAGATCGTGAGACGGTCGAATAACGAGACGACGACAACTTCAAAAATCACTGCAGAAAAAAAAATGTTCAAATGTGTGTGGAATGTTATGGGACTTAACTGCTAAGGTCATCAGTCCCTAAGCTTACACGCTACTTAACCTAAATTTTCCTGAGGACAAACACACACACCCATGCCCGAGGGAGGACTCGAACCTCCCCGGGACCAGCGGCACAGTCCATGACTGCAGTGACCTAGACCGCTCGACTAATCCAGCGCATCAGTGCAGAATTCAATGTCGCAATCACGAACATTGTCAGTACCAAAGCAACACGAAGGAAATTCCATAAGCAAGTAATTGCAGGGTGAGCCGGAATTCAAAACCGCTCATCGTTATAGCACATGCCCGTACTGGAGTGCCAAAGACGTAAAAGCTGGACTATGGAGGAATGGAAGAATATTATGTGGTCGGATGAGACCTATTTCACACTGTTCCAACTTCTGGCTGAGTTCACAACCCATGAGTGAATCATGACAGATGCTCACTGATGATTCGGGTAACCACATCGCGATATTCCAAGGACCCCAAGGATATTCGGTAAGGACGTTATCACTGTCGAGAATTATGTGAACATTTTAGCTCATCAGGTCCATCCCATGGTACGATGTGTCTTCCCCAACGGTGATGCTGTGTTCATTGACATCAGGGTCCATGTTCACACAGCGCATATCGTGAGGACTGGGTTTTGTGTAATCAATGATGAATGGTCGCATCTCTTATGGCCACCACAGTCATCATATCACAATATTACTGACCCTTAATGCTCTGCTTTAGAGGGAAGTGTCCGTCATCGTTTCCCACTTCCATTATTGTTACCTGAATTTGGAGCTATTTTGCAGGAAGTATGTTATATGATTCCCTTGGAAACCTTACAGGACGAGCATTTATCCTGCAAATGGAAAGTGCTTTGATTGCCAACCCGTTCCTGACGTTGTGATAGGCTGGCTTCAAATGGCTCTGAGCACTATGGGACTCAACTGCTGTGGTCATAAGTCCCCTAGAACTTAGAACTACTTAAACCTAACTAACCTAAGGACAGCACACAACACCCAGCCATCACGAGGCAGAGAAAATCCCTGACCCCGCCGGGAATCGAACCCGGGAACCCGGGCGTGGGAAGCGAGAACGCTACCGCACGACCACGAGATGCGGGCAGTGTGATAGGCTGGGTAATGTGTTCTTTTGGTGGTGTTTTGCATATTTCTGTCCACCTCCTCTACATCCGCTGCGGTTATTGGCGGCCCACACCGTGCAAGTGATGTCGTGCTGTCTGTCTGCTATCACAAAGTTCCGCAAACTGTTTAAACTTAACATCTGCCGGCCACTCCCATTTGCTTTTTACATTCCTCGTGGAATCCAGGCAGGTCAGCGTGGTGTATCATAATTAGTAGCGAAAACTAGCGGGTGAGAGTAAGCCATAGCAGAAACAATATCGTCCATAATGTGAGTATGCAAATCAGTTGTTTGAGATAACTGCTAATGTGTGGTTATGAGATGCCTCTGATTTCAGAATGAAATATTGCCCTAGTGACTGTAAATGTACCATCTCTGTAGTCATGGTCGCTAATATACCATTGTGCTATGTTGCTCGACTCAGAAGTTAGCAGGTTCGAATCCTAGTGGTGGTAGGCTCGTCCAATCCAAATAAAAGTGCTTCTCCGATGTGAAGTGGTTGGAGACGGATCGATATTTACTGTTTTCATTCATTTGGCTTCAACTAACATCATCAGTTGTGCATTCGTTGTCGACCACCCTTATAAGTATCGACGTGGGAGGGAAGTAAAAGGCAAATGTTCTCGCTGTTGGTGTATTCCTTTAAGTACGCTGATTTAAAATGACACACTCAGTTGAGAACACGCCTTATCTTCCTAAGTTGGCTGACATAAGAAATCCGTCACCTCGTAAAATAGTTCCTTACATACATAGTAGAAGTATAACTACTCATATATGGCATGCAGTATATTCTGTATCACATACACTACGCAGGCTTACGAAGTAAAATTTCAAGGAAATTCATTTTTCTGTACCTAGCCAATTTCGTGTTGTACCTTATAGGCCGGCCGAAGTGGCCGTGCGGTTAAAGGCGCTGCAGTCTGGAACCGCAAGACCGCTACGGTCGCAGGTTCGAATCCTGCCTCGGGCATGGATGTTTGTGATGTCCTTAGGTTAGTTAGGTTTAACTAGTTCTAAGTTCTAGGGGACTAATGACCTCAGCAGTTGAGTCCCATAGTGCTCAGAGCCATTTGAGCCATTTGTACCTTATATTTTGTATATTTGTCACGAAATTTGAGGCGATTATTTCTTCTTTTTAACAGCTGACTAGCAAACTATAAAGAAGTGCCACTAGTGGAGTTTTGTTGCGATACAGTGATGAAATCCCTCAGCAGTGTTATAAAACAAATAGATATCGAGACACCTCTGCGGCAGAAATTCGGATTATAGTTATCAAACTTCCTTGAGCGACGCTAGACCCCTTTGTCAAGTTACTTGCAGGATTGAAGTAGAGTAAGCGAGAATGCAGCCGTATATGAACTTCTCGGAATATTACCTCTGTATATTGCAACGCGTATTTCACAGGAATCCTCCCAGTCTCTTGTTGACAACTTTACTCAGGTATAATAGGAACGTTCTCCGTATTAAGCTGTCATGCTCTCATGGGTATGTTTACTTGCTCATTTCTACTGAATTACTACATTTGTTCGTGAAATGTAGTCTCTGTTAAATAAGAAAAACCTTTTTCTTTCACTTTCTAATATTCCAAGAAGATAGTTGCCATTTCTAGCTTAATAATGGAGCATTTGTTCTTTTAACATTTTCTCCGAGAAGCAATGGCTATAGATGTTAGTTATGTGAGGCGTTTCTCCGATGGGCTTTTAGAAACCTACTGAATTGGTTGACTGATTCATTTCATGAAATAGAAACCACCGTTTCTTTTCAAGTAACCACCGTTTCAGCCATTTAGAAAGTTGCTTGATATAGTAACTGAAGCAAGCAAACTTAACCTTTTGAACATTGCAGCCCTCACCTTAAGTTTGCTAGATTGACAGCACACGCGAGATGCTGTTCGGAAGTTTTCACATCGGTCACACTTCGCATATCGTGTCTCTGTGTAAGTTCATACCTGAAATCACTGCAGACAGCGCAGGTCACTGGCTCATGACGCTGACACTGCTGCAAGGTGTACAAAGTCGTACCATGGAGAATCTGGAAAGGCACTAAATATTCCATGTTGAATAACGTCACCAAATAACTATTGGGATGCCACACGTTCACGGCTATGTTCAACTCTAGATGTACGATACACTTCACTCTACTCATGTGTTGCACAATACACAGTAATCCAACACTTCGGTTAAATAGCAAATTACAGCCCGACCGGTTCTCCCGATAGTATCGTGATTGAATTGCGTTTAACTTGGTATATTTTAAAATTTCACAGTAGTTTAGTAAATTTTCTAACATTTCTGACGACCGTGTTCTACACATGTTCATCCGAGTCGGACGCCCCCACTTGAGCGCCGCCACAGTGCAACTGAGCTCTTAGAGCTTCCCAACGCCAAAACTACTCTCAGCAAATCGGGTGCCGGAATTCGTTTCGTTTCCTTATATGACACGACTCTTCTCAGCTAATGAGAAACTGACACACAGTTCCACGACACAAAGCTGCTATGTGGTCAGAGCCAAGTCACTAAAATTACAGCCAGCCGCTGTGGCCGAGCAGTTTTAGGCGCTTCAGTCCGGAACCGCATGGATGTGTGTGATGTCCTTAGGTTAGGTTTAAGTAGTTCTAAGTCTAGGAGACTGATGACCTCAGATGTTAAGTCCCATAGTGTGTAGAATCATTTAAACCATTTGAACTAAAATTACATCAGCCGCTCCTGCTCTGCCCATAGTTGGGTACTGTTGCACAGTCTCAAGAAATATAACGAATTAAACATGAGATACTGAACATGGAATCTAGCATATACGTATTACAGCCTGCAGTTTTTCACATATATTGATTACTCGAACCGTCAACCACACAAAAAAATAGATCGTTATTACTGACAGTTTAAAAGTACCGCACACCATGAGCGAACTCTGGGTGGTATGACTCTTCTCTGGTTGTTGTTCTCCAGCAAGTTTCCATCCGTATAAAACGTTTTAATGCACATACCAAGATGAACCAAAACGTTATGATCACTTTTGCCACGCCATCAGCAGCGATTATGAGTGGAATGGATTCGAAAAGTCCCTGTATGTTTCCGAACATATGTGGAACCAGCCGTCTACGCACAGGTCACTCAATTTCCGTAAATTACAGTTCGGTGGTTTGTGGGCGCAGAGCTGGCACTCGGAAGCGTCTCAGACGTGATCCAAATCTGGTGACCAAGATATCGACAAGAGTACACTTCGTGCCCCGCAAACTACTATAGTACGATTCTGACCTTGTGACACAGACAGTTGTCCTGCTGGGAGATGCCATCGCTATCCCGTGAAATACTGTATTTTGCAGTGCAGCGAACAATGCTACGAACGATGCGTGACATCATAGTACGTGTCTCTCAGTTAGAGCACACAAAAGTAACAAAGAGTAAAAATTCTGAATAAAGCTTCAAACTGAACTTTGAAAGAACAAATGCTCAAAATGCGTGAGTTGAAACAGCCTGAGTCCGCAGCTCGTGGTCGTGTGGTAGCGTTCTCGCTTCCCGCGCCCGGGTTCCCGTGTTCGATTCCCGGCGGGGTCATGGATTTTCTCTGCCTCGTGATGACTGGGTGTTGTGTGATGTCCTTAGGTTAGTTAGGTTTAAGTAGTTCTAAGTTCTAGGGGACTGATGACCATAGATGTTAAGTCTCATAGTGCTCAGAGCCATTTGAACCATTTTGATGCAGCCTGGAAATTTACGTATCAGAACTGACCAAATGAAATTCCGAAGTTTAAATGACACACAGGCTAACGTGAAACACTACACTGTTATGAGCAAGCATGACAAAGAAAATGCGATCTGAACAAAACTTTAACTGAACTGGCCCTGATGATAGTTTCGAAATGCAATACGTGAGTGTAAATAACCTTACTATGCCCTAACAGCCATGTTAAACTACTGAATGTTAAAATGCAACGCAGCAGCAAAAAAGATAAAGAAGACATTGCCCAAGTGGGGTGCAAGGAAAAACAAGTATGCGAAGCACATCACTTTAAGCTTTGAGCAAATGTGTTAATTGTGTTCCGGTAAAGGCAATGGGGTAACACACGATTGCAACACAAAAGTTTAGTAAGGGAATGGCGGGAGAAAGTGAAATTAATGTTTGGTGTAGAAGAAACTATCATTTGAAAATTTAATTACGAAACCGACTTTTATCTATTACAACGATCTTTAAAAAAATTACTTCTTATGAAAGAAATATTACTCTACGATGTATTTCCTTAACGGAATGGTAAAGGAGTGGTGAATCTATAACACTGAGTCCTAGCCATGTGAACAGATATTTAGTATAATCTCGTTTCGGTAGTTGACCTAGCCGACCCGAAACAGTGAACAAAGAAAATTTATCTTTCTCAAACTCATCACAAACTACGCAAGAGTAAGAAATGCAGCGACAACATTATCTGACTTTCTTCACACTTCAAACTCCATCTTTACAAAACCATATTTACAAAAATCAACATCCTCTGTGCTTGCGTTCCCGTGTCCTGCTGGTCATTTCCAGACCGCTCAGCACCGTGACTAACAGCAGACTCTCTCACTTAAAACTCTTGAATGCTACACAGGCAACGATAAAGATCACATTGGTTAAGCTCATAATCTCTGTGGCGTAACATGTCGAGTGACCTCCCCAATGCCAACCTGTATGGTTTTCGAAAACATCGATCATGTGAAACCCAACTCACACTTTTTCCACATGACATACTGAAAACTTTCGGTCAATGAAATCAGGTAGATGCAGTGTTCCTTAATTTCCGAAAAGCATTGACTCAGTACCCCATCTACATTTAGTGTCAAAAGTACGACCACATGGGGCATCAAGTGAAATCTGTGATTGGATCGAGGACGTTTTGGTAGAGGGAGAACACAGCATGTTATCTTGGATGGAGAGTTATCGTTAGTTGTAGAAGTAACTTCTGGTCTGCCCCATGGAAATCTGTTGGAATCATTGCTGTTCATGTTATATATTAATGAACTTGCAGACCATATTAATAGTAAAATCAGGCTTTTTGCAGATGATGAAGTTGTTTATAATGGAGTACTATCTGAGAGAAGCTGCATAAATATTCAGTCGGGTCTTGATCAGATGTCAACATGGTGCAGAGACTGGCAACGTGCTCTAAATGTTCAGGAATGTATAATTTTCCCCTTCACAAAACGAAAAAATGTAGCATCTTATGACTATAGTATCAGTGAGTCACTGTTGGAATCGGCCAAATCATACTAATACCTGAGTGTAACACTTTATAGGGATATGCAATGGAATGATCACATAGGCTCAGTCGCAGGTAAAGCAGGTGGTAGATTTCGGATCATTGTTAGAATACTGGGGAACTGCAATCAGTCTACAAAAGAGAGTGCTTAAAAATCAGTTGTGCGACCCAGCCCAGATTGTTGCCCAAGTGTGCCTGACCTGTACCAGATAGGACTAACAGGAGTACTGAATATATACAGAGAAAGGCAGCACGAATGATTACATGTTTCTTTAATCCATGGGAGAGTGTCACAGAGATACTGAAGGAACTGAAATAGCAGACTCCTGAAGACAGACCTAAACTATCCCGGGAAAGTCTGTTAACAAAGTTTCACGAACCGGCTTTAAATGATTACTCTAGGTACATATTACAACCCTGTACGTATTGCTCACGCTGGAATCGTGAGGATAGGATTACAATAATTACTGCACACACAGAGACATTCAAACAATCATTCTTCCCACGCTCCATACACGAATGAAACAGGAAGAAACCACAATAACTGATACAATGGGATGTACCCTCTGCCATGCACCTCACAGTGGTTTGCAGAGTATAGATGTAGATGTAAATCGACCGAAAAAGTATCCAGTGTACAAGTATGACGAATTACTCATCCAATGAAAAGAGAATTCACATCATTCTCATCGAATTCCAAAAGTAAGCTAGAAACCTTACAAAGTCATACACTTACAAAGTCATACACTTACAAAGTCATACAACAAAGGACTTTACTGTTAGTAATATAAAAAATTTTCTGAAAATGCTGACGTCGTCCTACGTAAATTTTTATATGCTTTTTCGTCTAGTGTAATCTTTGATAACCTACCTTCAGCACTTTTTTACAAACTCTGTTATAATAGATGAACCTGAAATCCAACGACAAAATTTCGGAGGTGTTTTGGTGATATTCTGTGAGTATTGCGGTAAGCGAGTCTGCTTTTGATGTCCTCCTTGCTCCGTTCGTCATTGGTTATTTTACTGCCTATGTAGCAGAATTCCTTAACTTCATTGACTTCGTGACCATCAATCCTGAAGTTAAGTTTCTCGCTGTTCTCATTTCTACTACTTCTCATTACCTTCGTCTTTCTCCGATTTACTCTCAAACCATACTGTGTACTCATTAGACTGTTCATTCCGTTCAGCAGATCATTTAATTCTTCTTCACTTTCACTCAGGATAGCAATGTCATCAGCGAATCGTATCATTGGTATCCATTCACCTTGTATTTTAATTCCACTCCTGAACCTTTCTTTTATTTCCATCATTGCTTCCTCCATGTACAGATTGAAGAGTAGCGGCGAAAGGCTACAGCCTTGTCTTACACCCTTCTAAATACGAGCACTTCGTTCTTGATCGTCCACTCTTATTATTCCCTCTTGGTTGTTGTACATATTGTATATGACCCGTCTCTCCCTATAGCTTACCCCTACTTTTTTCAGAATCTCGAACAGCTTGCACCATTTTATATTGTTGAACGCTTTTTCCAGGTCGACAAAACCTATGAAAATGTCTTGATTTTTCTTTAGCCTTGCTTCCATTATTAGCCGTAACGTCAGAATTGCCTCTCTCGTCCATTTACTTTTCCTAAAGCCAAACTGATCGTCACCTAGCGCATTCTCAATTTTCTTTTCCATTCTTCTGTATATTATTCTTGTAAGCAGCATCGATGCATGAGCTGTTAAGCTGACTGTGCGATAATTCTCGCACTTGTCAGCTCTTGCCGTCTTCCGAATTGTGTGGATGATGCTTTTCCGAAAGTCAGATGGTATATCGCCAGACTCCTATACTCTACACACCAACGTGACTAGTCGTTTTGTTGCCACTTCCCCCAATGATTTTAGAAATTCTGATGGAATGTTATCTATCCCTTCTGTCTTATATGACCGTAAGCCCTCCAAAGCTCTTTCAAATTCCGATTCTAATACTGGATCCCCTATCTCTTCTAAATCGACTCCTGTTTCTTCTTCTGTCACATCAGACAAATCTTCACCCTCATAGAGGCTTTCAATGTATTCTTTCCACCTATCTGCTCTCTCCTCTGCATTTAACAGTGGAATTCCCGTTGCACTCTTAATGTTACCACCGTTGCTTTTAATGCCACCAAAGGTTGTTTTGACTTTCCTGTATGCTGAGTCTGTTCTTCCGACAATCACATCTTTTTCGATGTCTTCGCATTTTTCCTGCAGCCATTTCGTCTTAGCTTCCCTGCACTTCCTATTTATTTCATTCCTCAGCGAATTGTATTTCTGTATTCCTGATTTTCCCGGAACATGTTTGTACTTCCTCCTTTCATCAGTCAACTGAAGTATTTCCTCTGTTACCCATGGTTTCTTCGCAGCTACCTTCTTTGTACCTATGTTTTCCTTCCCAACTTCTGTGATGGCCCTTTTTAGAGATGTCCATTCCTCTTCAACTGTACTGCCTACTGCGCTATTCCTTATTGCAGTATCTATAGCGTTAGAGAACTTCAATTGTATCTCGTCATTCCTTAGTACTTCCGTATCCCACTTCTTTGCGTATTGATTCTTCCTGACTAATGTCTTGAACTTCAGCCTGCTCTTCATCACTACTATATTGTGATCTGAGTCTATATCTGCTCCTGGGTACGCCTTACAATCCAGTATCTGATTTCAGAATCTCCGTCTGACCATGATGTAATCTAATTGAAATCTTCCTGTATCTCCCGGCCTTTTCCAAGTATACCTCCTCCTCTTGCAATTCTTGAACAGAGTATTTGCTATTACTAGCTGAAACTTGTTACAGAACTCAATTAGTCTTTCTCCTCTTTCATTCCTTGTCCCAAGCCCATATTCTCCTGTAAACTTTTCTTCTACTCCTTCCCCTACAACTGCATTCCAGTCGCCCATGACTATTAGATTTTCGCCCCCCTTTACATACTGCATGTTGTTGTTGTTGTTATGGTCTTCAGTCCTGAGACTGGTTTGATGCAGCTCTCCATGCTACTCTATCCTGTGCAAGCTGCTTCATCTCTCAGTACCTACTGCAACCTACATCCTTCTGAATCGGCTTAGTGTATTCATCTCTTGGTCTCCCCCTACGATTTTTACCCTCCACGCTGCCCTCCAATACTAAATTGGTGATCCCTTGATGCATCAGAACATGTCCTACCAACCGATCCCTTCTTCTGGTCAAGTTGTGCCACAAACTCCTCTTCTCCCCAATCCTATTCAGTACCTCCTCATTAGTTATGTGATCTACCCATCTAATCTTCAGCATTCTTCTGTAGCACCACATTTCGAAAGCTTCTATTCTCTTCTTGTCCAAACTATTTACCGTCCATGTTTCACTTCCATACATGGCTACACTCCATACAAATACTTTCAGAAATGACTTCCTGACACTTAAATCTATGTTCGATGTTAACAAATTTCTCTTCTTCAGAAACGCTTTCCTTGCCATTGCCAGTCTACATTTTATATCCTCTCTACTTCGACCATCATCAGTTATTTTGCTCCCCAAATAGCAAAACTCCTTTACTACTTTAAGTGTCTCATTTCCTAATCTAATACCCTCAACATCACCCGACTTAATTCGACTACATTCCATTATCCTCGTTTTGCTTTTGTTGATGTTCATCTTAAATGCTCCCTTCAAGACACCATCCATTCCGTTCAACTGCTCTTCCAAGTCCTTTGCTGTCTCTGACAGAATTACAATGTCATCGGCGAACCTCAAAGTTTTTATTTCTTCTCCATGGATTTTAATACCTATTCCGAATTTTTCTTTTGTTTCCTTTACTGCTTGCTCAATATACAGGTTAAATAACATCGGGGAGAGGCTACAACCCTGTCTTACTCCCTTCCCAACCACTGCTTCCCTTTCATGCTCTCGACTCTTATAACTGCCATCTGGTTTCTGTACAAATTGTAAATAGCCTTTCGCTCCCTGTATTTTACCCCTGCCACCTTTAGAATTTGAAAGAGAGTATTCCAGTCAACATTGTCAAAAGCTTTCTCTAAATCTACAAATGCTAGAAACGTAGGTTTGCCTTTCCTTAATCTTTCTTCTAAGATAAGTCGTAAGGTCAGTATTGCCTCACGTGTTCCAGTATTTCTACGGAATCCAAACTGATCTTCCTCGAGGTCGGCTTCTACCAGTTTTTCCATTCGTCTGTAAAGAATTCGTGTTAGTATTTTGCAGCTGTGGCTTATTAAACTGATTGTTCGGTAATTCTCACATCTGTCAACACCTGCTTTCTTTGGGATTGGAATTATTATATTCTTCTTGAAGTCTGAGGGTATTTCGCCTGTTTCATACATCTTGCTCACCAGATGGTAGAGTTTTGTCAGGACTGGCTCTCCCAAGGCCGTCAGTAGTTCCAATGGAATGTTGTCTACTCCGGGGGCCTTGTTTCGACTCAGGTCTCTCAGTGCTCTGTCAAACTCTTCACGCAGTATCGTATCTCCCATTTCATCTTCATCTACATCCTCTTCCATTTCCATAATATTGTCCTCAAGTACATCGCCCTTGTATAGACCCTCTGTATACTCCTTCCACCTTTCTGCTTTCCCTTCTTTGCTTAGAACTGGGTTTCCATCTGAGCTCTTGATGTTCATACAAGTGGTTCTCTTATCTCCAAAGGTCTCTTTAATTTTCCTGTAGGCAGTATCTATCTTACCTCTAGTGAGATAAGCCTCTACATCCTTACATTTGTCCTCTAGCCATCCCTGCTTAGCCATTTTGCACTTCCTGTCGATCTCATTTTTGAGACGTTTGTATTCCTTTTTGCCTGCTTCATTTACTGCATTTTTATATTTTCTCCTTTCATCAATTAAATTCAATATTTCTGCTGTTACCCAAGGATTTCTACTAGCCCTCGTCTTTTTACCTACTTGATCCTCTGCTGCCTTCACTACTTCATCCCTCAAAGCTACCCATTCTTCTTCTACTGTATTTCTTTCCCCCATTCCTGTCAATTGTTCCCTTATGCTCTCCTGAAACTCTTTACAACCTCTGGTTCTTTCAGTTTATCCAGGTCCCATCTCCTTAAATTCCCACCTTTTTGCAGTTTCTTCAGTTTTAATCTACAGGTCATAACCAATAGATTGTGGTCAGAGTTCACATCTGCCCCTGGAAATGTCTTACAATTTAAAACTTGGTTCCTAAATCTCTGCCTTACCATTATATAATCTACCTGATACCTTTTAGTATCTCCAGGGTTCTTCCATGTATACAACCGTCTATCATACTGCATTACCCTTTCAATATCCTCATACACTTTCTCTATCTGTTCATCTTCAGCTTGCGACGTCGGCATGTATACCTGAACTATCGTTGTCGGTGTTGGTCTGCAGTCGCTTCTGATTAGAACAACCCGGTCACTGAACTGTTCACAGTAACACACCCTCTGCCCTACCTTCCTATTCATAACGAATTCTACACCTGCTATACCATCTGACCAGAAATCCTTGTCTTCCTTCCACTTCACTGACCCCTACTATATCTAGATTGAGCCTCTGCTTTTCCCTTTTCAGATCTTCTAGTTTCCCTACCACGTTCAGGCTTCTGACATTCCACGCCCCGACTCGTTATCCTTTCGTTGATTATTCAATCTTTTTATCATGGTAACCTCCCCCTTGGCAGTCCCCTCCTGGAGATCCGAATAGGGGACTATTCCGGAATCTTTTGCCAATGGAGAGATCATCATGACACTTCTTCAAATACAGGCCACATGTCCTGTGGACACACGTTACGTGTCTTTAATGCAGTGGTTTCCATTGCCTTCTGCATCCTCATGTCGTTGATCATTCCTGATTCTTCCGCCTTTAGGGGCAATTTCCCACCCCTAGGACAAAAGAGTGCCCTGAACCTCTATCCGCTCCTCCGCCCTCTTTGAAAAGGCCGTTGGCAGAATGAGGCTGACTACTTATGCCGGAAGTCTTCGGCCGCCAATGCTGATCATTTATCAAAATAAAGGCAGTGGCGGGGATCGAACCCGTGACCGAAGACGTTTTGATTATGAATCAAAGACGCTACCCCTTTTTTTATTTTTTTTTAATATCATTTTGTTTGCTTTTGTTCGTTGCATCTGCTCAGGGCGGACGTCGTAAGATAGCCGTTTAGGTTCGTTGTTGATCGACTAACTCAGTTTTTTTATTACAAAGGGCTGCTAACCCTCTGACCGAACACACTGAGCTACTGTGCCGGCAGTTTAGAATGCATGACGATTACCACTTTTTTTTCTTTTTTTTCATTTTGTTCGTTGTTGATCGTTGTGTTCTGTCATGGCGGACGTCACATGACATCCGTTAAAGTTCGTTTTTTATTACAGAGGCGAACCAGCTCTCTGGCCGAACACGCTGAGCTACCGTGCCGACTACCCCTAGACCACGGGTACTTCATATACACTCCTGGAAATTGAAATAAGAACACCGTGAATTCATTGTCCCACGAAGGGGAAACTTTATTGACACATTCCTGGGGTCAGATACATCACATGATCACACTGACAGAACCACAGGCACATAGACACAGGCAACAGAGCATGCACAATGTCGGCACTAGTACAGTGTATATCCACCTTTCGCAGCAATGCAGGCTGCTATTCTCCCATGGAGACGATCGTAGAGATGCTGGATGTAGTCCTGTGGAACGGCTTGCCGTGCCATTTCCACCTGGCGCCTCAGTTGGACCAGCGTTCGTGCTGGACGTGCAGACCGCGTGAGACGACGCTTCATCCAGTCCCAAACATGCTCAATGGGGGACAGATCCGGAGATCTTGCTGGCCAGGGTAGTTGACTTACACCTTCTAGAGCACGTTGGGTGGCACGGGATACATGCGGACGTGCATTGTCCTGTTGGAACAGCAAGTTCCCTTGCCGGTCTAGGAATGGTAGAACGATGGGTTCGATGACGGTTTGGATGTACCGTGCACTATTCAGTGTCCCCTCGACGATCACCAGTGGTGTACGGCCAGTGTAGGAGATCGCTCCCCACACCATGATGCCGGGTGTTGGCCGTGTGTGCCTCGGTCGTATGCAGTCCTGATTGTGGCGCTCACCTGCACGGCGCCAAACACGCATACGACCATCATTGGCACCAAGGCAGAAGCGACTCTCATCGCTGAAGACGACACGTCTCCATTCGTCCCTCCATTCACGCCTGTCGCGACGCTACTGGAGGCGGGCTGCACGATGTTGGGGCGTGAGCGGAAGACGGCCTAACGGTGTGCGGGACCGTAGCCCAGCTTCATGGAGACGGTTGCGAATGGTCCTCGCCGATACCCCAGGAGCAACAGTGTCCCTAATTTGCTGGGAAGTGGCGGTGCGGTCCCCTACGGCACTGCGTAGGATCCTACGGTCTTGGCGTGCATCCGTGCGTCGCTGCGGTCCGGTCCCAGGTCGACGGGCACGTGCACCTTCCGCCGACCACTGGCGACAACATCGATGTACTGTGGAGACCTCACGCTCCACGTGTTGAGCAATTCGGCGGTACGTCCACCCGGCCTCCCGCATGCCCACTATACGCCCTCGCTCAAAGTCCGTCAACTGCACATACGGTTCACGTCCACGCTGTCGCGGCATGCTACCAGTGTTAAAGACTGCGATGGAGCTCCGTATGCCACGGCAAACTGGCTGACACTGACGGCGGCGGTGCACAAATGCTGCGCAGCTAGCGCCATTCGACGGCCAACACCGCGGTTCCTGGTGTGTCCGCTGTGCCGTGCGTGTGATCATTGCTTGTACAGCCCTCTCGCAGTGTCCGGAGCAAGTATGGTGGGACACACCGGTGTCAATGTGTTCTTTTTTCCATTTCCAGGAGTGTACTTTGATTTATAACTCCCATTTATCTCTGAAGATCTGTATCTGCAGTACACTGAAAACATCTGCACCATACTGTAAATGTAACCGGTATGAACTGTGTGTCTTGTCCGGAAAGAAACTTCGTCCGTTCATTGACGATGCCTGCTGTACACAACAGTAACACGCACTTTACTCTTCGCCCTGAAGCCTACACTCAATAATGTTTGGTTCTTTATCGGGTTCTTTTTCCGGCAGTCTTAGTTTTGTGTTAACAGTGAGACCCGGCAATATTGGAAGATTTATTATTGAAGAGTCCGGCGAAATGGAGCTCGCGTACGCGTTCACTAAAAAAAGAAAAAGAATAGTTGAATATACTGAAAGAACGGCACAATGATGTGATGCTGAGCGGTTCCTGCTGCGAAAGAAAACATATCTGTAATTTTGTACTTCGATGTCATGAAGAAAGCAATACTAACACGTGTGGCTAATAATTAATTAGATCTGCGTGCAATTAACCTCTAACTCCATGGGAACTGAATTATTCGGTTCACTGTTAATTTGTTGTTCTCCAGAAACAAGGGGAGTTTGAATATTGCAGAGTTTTATTCCAATTAATCAAGCCATCACAGTTGAATAATGGAAATGAGGACCATTTATACAAATTTAGCTTTCTATATTGCACTTTATTCATCCACATAGATCACGCGTTTCGGCAGACTGCCAACGTCGGATCAAAACACAAGAGAAAAATCAGTACAGTGTGTCACATCAAATAGTACTTAAACGTACCGTGAATATGCTCTTATAGCGGTACATTTAAATATTATCTCATGTGAAACATTCTATCGATTTTCCATTGTGTTTTGTGTGTTTTTAGCCGATGATAGCAGTCTGCTGAAACGCGTAAGTTACGTGGATAAATTAAGCGCGATCCGGAGAGTTAATTCTGTATACGTACTTGAAAATGGTCGCTGACCTCTATGATAAGTTCCCGTCTTCCATTAAGTAAGGATCACTACGGAAGACAACACCGAGCGAGGAGGCGCGATGGTCAGTTCGCTGGACTAATATCCGAGAGGATGACGGTGCAAATCCGCATCTGTCCATCCTCATTTAGCTTCTCTATGATCTCTCTAAATTGGTCAAGGCAAATGCTCGGATGGTTTCTTTGAAACGGCACGAGTGATTTCCTTCATCATACCCGAAACAATTAGAGCCAATCCTTCGTCTCCAAAGACCTTGATGTCCGCGGGACATTAAGCCCTAATCTTCTTTCTGTGATACATAAGATCGTTCGGTTTTTATTTAAGCCGAAAATAGTTTTAGTTACTCATGTTAGATCTCAATTTATTTTATGATTCAAAAACGACTCTAAACACTATGGGACTTAACATCTGAAGTCATCAGTTCCCTAGACTTAGAACTACTTAAACCTAACTAACCTAAGGACATCACACACATCATCTGAGGTCATCAGTTCCCTAGACTTAGAACTACTTAAACCTAACTAATCTAAGGACATCACACACATCCACGCCCGAGGCAGGATCCGAACCTGCGACCGTAGCAGCAGCACGGTTCCAGAATGAAGCGCCTAGAACCGCTCGGCAACAGCGGCCGGCTTATTTTATGAGAACTGGATCTTATTGGCGATTTGTGACAGAATGCAGAAACCCATTCTGAGACCGTATAATTAATCTCACACTCACCATAATCTTGGGTGAGAATTCAGGGTCTCAATAACTTTTCTTCAGATATTATTAAAAGTCATCTTGACTGGTATATTACATAACCAAGGTAATTTCGGAGCTCCTGCACAACATGTATAACAATTTTACTTCCCGGTTTCGTAATAAAGTAGAGGAAACCGGGTCTGTTTCACAGTGTTGACCATTTCAATTTATTTCTTTTTCGGGGGTAGCTGTATTTGCTTTGCGTGTATTAACAGAATTATCTTTCATTCTGTTTACTTACTTTTATAATTTTTACTTCATTACGAGTCAAGTCACATTAATGGGGCCACCTGACCAAAGCCGTAATAACCCCATCTGCAGTACTGATTGATACGAGACAACCAGAAGAGAGCCAAAGAGATTCTCGAACATACCGACAGGAATGTAATGCCATGCCGACTCCACTGCCGTGGTTAGCTGTGCTAGGTTTCTCAGCTAAGGATCCAAGGGGCGAACAATCCGATAGAGGTATTCCCACAGATTCTCGATTGGGTTTAAATCCCGGAAGTTTGATGCCCATAGAAGTACGACAAACTCAACCTAGCGCTCTTCGAACCACACTCGTACAGTGGGAGCTGTGTGACACGTTGCACTGTCCTGCTGGTAGATAGGATCGCGCCGAGGAGAAACAAACTGCATATAGGGTTGAACGTGGTCCCGAAAGGTAGACGCTTACTGGCGTTGATCCATTGTGCCTTTCAGAATGATGAGATACCCAGGGAAAGCCATTCGGCCTGGATCCTTCTAACGATGGCAGAGTGTTTGCATTCACACGTTTTATGTCGTAGACGCCAACGGCCATCTGTCCGATGGAGCATCATGATCCTTCTGAAAAGGCCACCTCTCATCCCTCAGTGGACGTGCAGTTACGATACTGACGTCCGATTTCCAGCCTTCATCTCCGATCAACAACTGTCAGCATGGGTGCATGAACACGGCGCCTGTTGTGGAGACCCAAACGCAGAAACACTCGCTGAACGCTCGTTGAGGAGACACTGTTGGTAGTCCCGAATAGCTACAACTCCATACGCCCATACACAGCTCTGCAGTCGTCGTCCATCCCTGTCACATACGACCCGTTTTGCACAACAGTTGCTTCGACAACGATTTTGGATAGTACCATTTGGCCACACACGCTATACTTTAATTACAGCGACACATGAGAAGTGTACATATTCAGCCGTTTCGGAAATGCTTCTGCCCTTGGCCTGAAATTCAATTATCATGCCCTTTCGGATGTCAGATAAATCTCTCCGTGTCTCCGTGTCTGTATTACCACAACGACTGCTTTGTTTTCCACGACTCGCCGACGCTTTTTCTGCTGTAACACCCCCCCCCCCCCCCTACTACTGCTGCCAGCTGTCGTCTGTGAGAGGTTATTGCACGTTGACGTGAACATAGGCTGTAGTACGAGGTGCATTCAAGTCTAAGGCCTCCGATTTTTTTTCTCCGGACTGGAAAGAGATAGAAACACGCGCATTGTTTTAAAATGAGGCCGCGTTCATTGTCAATACGTCCCAGAGATGGCAGCACCATACGGCAGATGGAATTTTACCGCCAGCGGCGAGAATGAGAACTGTTTTAAATACTTAAAAGGGCGACGTTTTCCATACTTGAATAGCGTGCAATCATTCGTCTTCTGAATTTGCGTGGTGTGAAACCAATTGAAATTCATCGACAGTTGAAGGAGACATGTGGTGATGGAGTTATGGATGTGTCGAAAGTGCGTTCGTGGGTGCGACAGTTTAATGAAGGCAGAACATCGTGTGACCTCAAGCCGAAACAACCTCGGGCTCGCACAAGCCGGTCTGATAACATGATCGAGAAAGTGGAGAGAATGACTGTTGAACAGATCGCCTCCAGAGTTGGCATTTCTGTGGGTTGTGTGCACACAATCCTGCATGACGACCTGAAAATGCCAAAAGTGTCATCCAGGTGGGTGCCACAAATGCTGACAGACGACCACATGGCTGCCCGTGTGGCATGTTGCCAAGCAATGTTGACGCGCAACGACAGCACGAATGGGACTTTCTTTTCGTTGGTTGTGACAATGGATGAGACGTGGATGCCATTTTTCAATCCAGAAACAAAGCGCCAGTCAGCTCAATGGAAGCACACCGATTCACCGCCACCAAAAAAATTTCCTGCACTGCAACAAAAACGTCCGGGAAGGGCTGCGCGTGTGCTGTTTCACCAAGACAACGCACCCGCACATCGAGCTAACGTTACGCAACAGTTTCTTCGTGATAACAACTTTGAAGTGATTCCTCATGCTCCCTACTCACCTGACCTGGCTCCTAGTGACTTTTGGCTTTTTCCAACAATGAAAGACACTCTCCGTGGCCGCACATTCACCAGCCGTGCTGCTATTGCCTCAGCGATTTTCCTGTGGTCAAAACAGACGCCTAAAGAAGCCTTCGCCGCTGCCATGGAATGATGGCGTCAGCGTTGTGAAAAATGTGTACGTCTGCAGGGCGATTACATCGAGAAGTAACGCCAGTTTCATCGATTTCGGGTGAGTAGTTAATTAGAAAAAAAATCGGAGGCCTTAGAACTTGAATGCACCTCGTAACATTGATATGACTGGAGCGTGTAGAATCACGACTTAACTAACACAAAAGCGTCATACTGCTGCATTACTACTTCTTAGTAACGTTATTCCCTTCTAGTACGAGGGCCACTATACTCAAGATTTGGCAAATTTGTTTTATTTAACTTTCCGGCCCCTCCTGTCTTCCACCGTCAGGTGGCTTGCGGGGTATGGATGTAGATGGAGGCGAAGGATTGGGGGAGAGGGGTTGTTTGGGGGAACAGACCAAACAGCCCGACATTTGCCTGGAGCGATTTAGGGAAATCACGGAAAACCTAAATCAGGATGGCCGGACGTGAGATTGAACCGAACTGATGACTTCTGCTGTACAAAAGAAATAAAGGTGGGAAACAGTTAATGAGGAAATGACTCTTTCCATGTCAAACGTGGTATGTGCTCTATTCATAGTAACTGATAGTTCCCTGACCAACCGAAAAATGGTAGCCCTGTCTCTAATCTGAGTTTTTCACTAACGGCAACATCGTCAGTGAGTGTGAGCAGGTAAACTAAGTGCCAAAAATTGCGGCTATTATTAGTAGTAGCGTGTGCGGCGTTTATGAGAGGAAAATGCTTTTCAGGGACGATTTGTTTGAGTGCGATAATGATGTGAACAAATACGATTGCCTTGCGGGATTAGCCGAGCTGAAGCGCTGCAGCCAGGGACTGTGCCACTGATCCCGGAGGAGGTTCGAGTCCTCCCTCGGGCATGGGTGTGTGTGTTTGTCCTTAGGATAATTTAGGTTAAGTAGTGTGTAAGCTTAAGGACTGATGACCTTAGCAGTTAAGTCCCATAAGATTTCACACACATTTGAAGAAATACGATTTAGCTGAAGATCTAGTATGTGTACCTGAAATGTTTACGTACCGTAGTAAAGCGGTAAAAAGTATGGTGCTCTGCTCCACGCTTCCTGCTTCGCCCCCCCCCCCCACCTACCCACCTCCACCCCAGCCAGCTGCTCTCGTGCTCCAAGTTGACAGTAATGTCCTTCTTCACCGTCCGCTTCAGCACGGCTGCCACTCCGTAGCAGATGACAATAGCCCCATACTCCAACTACATGGAGCAACGCAGTCAGCTGTAACTCCATGGATCAGCCACACCGATAATACATAATACACTAAATGTTTTCGCAGTTGCGAATATGGACAACCATCTGCTGTAGAACGGATTGATGGCAACGAAAATTTGTACCGGACTGGGACTCGAAACCGGATTTGCCGCTTATCGCAAGCGGTCACCTGTGCACCACTCACGGCCACACCCCAAACTTTCATATGTGTCAACCATGAATCTACAACTGTACTCGCATATCCATTATGTACATTCCTGTACACGTGAGACATTTGTACATGCATGTCCAAAGGAATTTTGCATCGTAATTCGGAATAACACCTGTATTGCGATATCGTATTTCTGCGCCGCCATCAAGCAGGCGACTTTGACAGGTACTGCAATATCGAAAGTAAACATGATCGGCGAGGTCGTCACGTGAGGCCGCGCGCCGAACTCGAAGCCTTGTCCAGCGATACCCTTTGCAGCATGCAGCAGCAGCGCTGTGTCCTAGTTTGATGTTGTCGATACAGTTCTAGTAACCAGACGACCACTAACATGAAAGTACGTCACATCGGCCTGCAAGAGCACAAGAGTCACGCCAGTGCCGCAACGACTCAGCAGGTGGCTAGGGTGGGGGGGTGGGGGGGGGGGAGGTACAGGCAGAACTGGGGATCGCAAACTCATGCCGCATTTCTTACAATTATATGAGCTAGGTACATTTAATTTTGGCACATAGAGCCCCATTTTTGGACTCCATATTCGAAAAGCTAAAATGGAATGATCATATAAAGTTGATCGTCGGTAAAGCAGATGCCAGACTGAGATTCATTGGAAGAATCCTAAGGAAATACAATACGAAAACAAAGGAAGTAGGTTACAGTACGCTTGTTCGCCCACTGCTTGAATACTGCTCAGCAGTGTGGGATCCGTACCAGATAGGGTTGATAAAAGAGATAGAGGAAATCCAGCGGAGAGCAGCGCGCTTCGTTAGAGGATCGTTTAGTAATCGCGAAAGCGTTACGGAGATGATAGATAAACTCCAGTGGAAGACTGTGCAAGACAGACGCTCAGTAGCTCGGTACGGGCTTTTGTTAAAGTTTCGAGAACATACCTTCACCGAAGAGTCAAGCAGTATATTGCTCCCTCCTACGTACATCTCGCGAAGAGACCATGAGGATAAAATCAGAGAGATTAGAGCCCACACAGAAGCATACCGACAATCCTTCTTTCCACGAACAATACGAGACTGGAATAGAAGGGAGAACCGATAGAGGTATTCAAGGTACTCTGCGCCACACACCGTCAGGTGGCTTGCGGAGTATGGATGTAGATGTAGATGTAGAAAAGCTAGGCAAATAGAGTAGTATTACCCCTGCTGTGTACAGTGCCAAGTCAGCCGGGCGTAAATTTTAGACACCGAAAGACTCGTGGCTCGCATTCAGGTGTTTTCGAAATCAAATGTGACGATTGTGGTTGTCAGTGTGTCAGCCAAACTGGACGCGCGTTTTCCACTAGATTTAATGAGCATCAGGATGTAGGTATTTCTAAATTTCCCCTAACCAATCATCGTAAAACCTTCAACCATTTGATCCCTAACAACAGCAAAAATATCGATATTCTCCTCCTTCAACACAGAGGACGTGTCCTAGATCTTCTAGAAGACAGGGAAATCCTTTATAATCCGCATCATAACCCAAACTGTACGTTAAATGAGCAAAGTATGCTCAAAAATAGGTCCACTCCCAACAATGAGTCTAAAGCAGCGCACAGCTGAGTCTATGCCCACATGTGTAAAGCTACCACAACCTAGTGTACAGTAACACACGGTATAACTTGACGATGGCGCACAAATTTGCATACCACCACGTCTTGTCGTGTTTATTGGCTGTTATCTTTTGTATCTGAGTGGTACATAGCCATGCGCTGTACATAGGTTTTTACATTTTTTAACGCCTGTGTTTTCGTATTTTTTAAATATCTGACTATGATTACGTAAGTTTACACAATATTTTATTCGTATATCATTGACATATATCCATTCGGTTTAGCATATAAGCCTATACATCTTGATGCTTGTGAGTTTTATGCCTATTTTATATTTGAGTACTAACACCTCAGCTCACCAGGTTTTATGATGTATGTGCGTATGTATCATATGTTTGTTGACTCAGAGCTAGCTCCTGATCTGGCTACTCTTGCTTTTTAAATAGATTTATAGTTCACCCCAGTGTGTTGCCATCGCTTACTCCCTTATTTTTATTGCCTACATACAGCCTATTTCATTAAGTAAGAAGTTTTTTTCATGTATTATCTCTGTATTTTTGCGTTACACTATGATTCTGGCTCATTTCTATCTCTATTCCCACAATTTTACTTTCCATCCCCAACCGCTAATGTTCATGTAGTGGTCGCCTGTTGTCCCACGTCCCAAGTGTTGCGCCAGATGGGGCGCGCTACTACTTTCCTATGTACTGACGAAATGGGCGCTTCTTGGCATCTAAGTCTGCTCTGCATAGTTATTATTGTCAGAGCTGCGTAGGGATGGGGATCCCTACTAAAGTGTAGCGCTTTTGCTGCGGACCTTACGGTTACATATGCGAGGGTTATGCAGAGTGTGCCGAAATTATTCATTCAAATTAATACAGAAGATAGAGAACATCAAAACACATATATTTGTGATACGTAATGTCCCTGACGGTAATTTCTGATAATAGGGACGACTTATGCAGACGGTGTTTAGCGTGCTAACTATATCAGTGGCATTGGTTCAAAAATGGCTCTGAGCACTATGGGACTCAACTGCTGTGGTCATAAGTCCCCTAGAACTTAGAACTACTTAAACCTAACTAACCTAAGGACAGCACACAACACCCAGCCATCACGAGGCAGAGAAAATCCCTGACCCCGCCGGGAATCGAACCCGGGAACCCGGGCGTGGGAAGCGAGAACGCTACCGCACGACCACGAGATGCGGGCATCAGTGGCATTCACAGGAACTAGTCGAATATGTGACCGTTGGCCTATATGCACGCAGTACATCGTCGGAACGTTGTCATGTCTGTTCGAAAATTACTGGCATGTCTACCATGGTACCAGCAGTGACGGCAATTGTAGCAAAAAATGAAACGTCTTGTGTCGAGGGCCTCCCAGCTGGTAGGAGCTGGTAGTCTTTTAAGGTGACGCCACTTCTGCGACTTGTGCGTCGGTAAGGATGAAATGACAATGACGACAGAAACACCCAGTCCCTGAGCGGAGAAAATCTCCAACCCAGCCGGGAATCGAACCGCCGCTCCCCCCCGCCCACCCCCCTCCACCACCACCATCACGGCACCCGGCATGGGAAGTCGGCGCACTGTCCACTCAGCTACGATGACGGACGGCAATTCTAGCCTCAAGTCCACCACTCTCCAAACGGTTTTTTCATACACCAGCTTCTTCATACTCTCCCAAAGGAAGAAATCCAGACACGTGAGGTGAGGTGATCTGGATGGGCAAGCCACGGGGCCATGTGGCCGATCCATTGATTTCCGAAGGTGGCTCTCAGTTCTCACAGCAATGCTGAAATGGGCTGGCGCCCCATCGAGCGGTAAGTACATCATTTGTCTAACATTCATATCCATCTCCTTCAGCAGTTCTGGCAACACATGTTCCACGAAGATGCGATATCTCCGTTGGCTGAGGCGGAATGTATGGTCCAATAAACCTATCACCGAGAATTCTGGCTGTGACGTCACGCATTCTACAGTCGTGGACAAAACGAGCGAGACCCCTCGCCTTTTCGCTATGCTGATCCGCACAGCTTTACAGTCTACTACGCAGCATAACAGGCAAGGCGACGAAGTGCTACCAACGTTCTATGCACAGGCGTGAAATTGAAAAACTATCCGAACTTTGTCAGACTGTTTTCAATAATCTGTAATAATAGAGTGCTGTTTGGTTCAAATGGCTCTGATCGCTATGGGACTTAACATCTGAGGTCATCAGTCCCGTAGAACTTAGAACTACTTAAACCTAACTAACCTAAGCACATCACAAACATCCATGCCCGAGGCAGGATTCGAACCTGCGACCGTAGTGGTCGCGCGGTTCCAGACTGAAGCGCCTAGAATCGCTCGGCCACACCGGCCGGCAGAGGGCTGTTTGCCTAGGTTGTCTGCTAGTGTAGTGAAAGGTGTTTGTTACTGCAGGGGAGGTCTGGTTTGTTTTCTGTTCTAATCTCGATGGAGGCAGATAGACAATCAGTAAAGCAATTGTAAGACATTCTCGCTCCCCCAATACGTTTTATTGTTACCTTTATTCTGTACCGGCTCCCTGTGGATGTCAATATGAAACTCTTGTAGAATTTCATACTTGTTACTGCCTACTTTTTCCGCTTCTGTCAATAGTTGAATTGACTTAAGCGTGGCTCTGAAATATTTTTAACTGAATTTCGTTATGATTCTTCACGTATTGCTAAATTTGCACACATTTATGGTTGGTGAGATACAGTAATCTAGTATGACTGGTCTGAACGTTGACACAGACCGTTCCGCCGCCGAATGCGCATATTATTTTGCTAATTCGTAACGATCTGGGGTACTTTGTCTTACTAATACAGTTAGGTTACCTCGATGAGCTGAAATTTATTTTTATTAACACAGTTCATATTAATTAGCGTTCCTTCTTTCAATTATATCTTATATTTACGTGATGTGCTTAACACACTAATCAGCATTGCCCTCCACTGTAGCCGAGCGGTTCTAGTCGCTTCAGTCTGGAACCGCGCGACTGCTACGGTCGCAGGTTCGAATCCGTCGGGCATGGATCTGCGTGATGTCCTTAGGTTGGTCAGATTTAAGTTGTTCTAAGTTATAGGGGACCGATGACCTCAGATGTTAAGTCGCTTAGTGCTCAGAGCCATTTGAACCATATGAACTAATCAGCATTAATGTAGTCTTACACATGATTGAAAACAGTCTGACAAAGTTCGGATAGTTTTTCAATTTCACGCCTCCTGTGCATAGTATGTTGGTAGCACTTCGTCGCCTAGCGTGTTATACTGTGTAGCAGACTTTAAAGCTGTGCAGATCAGCATAACGAAAAGGCGAGGGGTCTCACTCGTTTTGGCCACGACTGTACCATTGTTCACTGTACTGCGGAATACAGTATTTTACAGGATAGCTTCTTCACCATACACTTTCACGTTTACTAATTATTTTTCGTAAGAGTTATCTGCCATACAGTTACTCAATATCGCATTGATTTGGCGACTTATTTCATCAGATAGCGTTTACATAGGCATACCACTTGCATTGTTCAGTTCAGAGGACGTTCACATTACAATACATATACATACGAAAGCCAATAACAGCAAAACTAGCAGAACAGTTTCAGCCTGGCGTTAACACTGAATCATTACTGATGAGCATCAGGTCGAGTACCCGTTGGATTCACATGTGCACAAACATGCGATCTGTGGATATTTGAATATCAGCACACATTCCCAGTCAGCGACACTGGCTCAACAGCTAACGTCAGAACCACTGACCAAATGTTCCCTAACATTACAAATTGCCTTCAGAGACTATGTATTCCTTGTCGAAACATATTTGTTTCGATGTCCTTTACCTTCTCATTAACCTCAACGAATAGTATCGGAACACCCTATGTATACTGCGATTAGCTGCCCACAGATCTCATAGCTGTGACTTGAGAAACTATATGTGTTAACAGCCATTAACCAAAGTTTTAACAGTTTTGACTTCTAAGTTATGCTGTATTATAGCATGCACTCGCCCTCTTGTCACAGTGCGGTAATGCAGAAGAAGAGTTTATGTGCATTAGAATATGCGAAGTGTTTGTCGGTTACGACCGTTCGGTGTGCATTCGTAGGCAAATACGGAAAAGTTGCATTTGCTCATCAGAGCGTCTTGCACTGGTTTCGCCAACTTCGTGATACTGGTTGTCTGTGTAAAGGGAAAAGCATGGGACAACCGCGTGTCTCAGAGGAAATAATGGAATACGGGAGACAGTTTTGTGCTCAGGCAACAAAAATCACACGTTCGTGCAAGATGAGAAATGAATATACAGCAGAGAACAGTGTGTAACGTTCTGCGGCGGCGTTAGTATTTCAAGACCTACCGTTTGTAACTTCAGATGATTATGGCTAGCGATTTGAGCTCTGTAACCGAATGCGACAAGCTACAGGAGATAATGACTTTGCGGGGATATTGATATTCAACAAAGAGGTTGCTTTTCATCTTTTGGGAAACGTAAACCGTCACAATGTGTGAGTGTGTGATATCGAATTGTCTAATGCCCGTGTGGAGCCGGAAAGGGATGCGCCAAAAGCGAATGTCTTCTGCGCCATTTCCAAGATACAGGCGTTACGGCAAGTTAAAAAAGATAAAGGGAGAAAGAGTGATATATACGTGGCTATGAGAAACCCCTTCCCCTGAAAATTTCTCTCCTTCTTACCGGTTCTGTGTTACCACAGATGGCGTGTTACTGACCTCACTTGTACAAGACTTCAGTACACGCGAGGTACCTATTTGCTTCCACCGCCCTAAGTGGCATGCATAAGTTCTAATTAATGTTCACCAGCCTGCAGTTTTCTACAGTTGTTGTCCCTTGCGCAGAATAAAGCACGTAGGTTTCGAATCCGTTATCTTGACGTTGTAAGAAACTCTTAGCGAGGAACTGATATTATGTGAATAATTAAATTTTCAGCTATTTTGTTTACATAGGATGTTAATCGCTTTTTATTAGCGGAAATCGAGAAACTGCGCAATTACATTCCACTTTAGAGTCACATATAATTTCCCTTCTTCAGTAAAATACTTCCGTTATTACTATGACACTCTTCCTAGTTAGAACCTAGTTAGAAGGCCAAATAGCCAGAAATTGCTAATAAAGTCTTAACCTGATGTCGACCGCGGCAGATAACATGTCTGTTCTCCAAGACTGTCAGTCCAGCTCTCACATTTTCAAACTAGACATTGCAAATTATGTCTTAACTGATACCGTGGCAGAAACCATGTCCGTCCTCCGAGACTGCCCAACCAGCTCTGATCTTACAGCCGAAACACATCGACCGCCATTCAAGCTAGGCGCGATCCGAATATCTCCGAAGTGCTTCGTCTGTCTTTTCGTTTAACAATTGCTTATTATTCTGCTGGTAATTTTACTTGCGAAATAATGGAATGGATAGCACGCTATTGAGAGATGCTTTAACATGAAGTGCAAGTAAATACACTGTTTAGTTTTTCTAATATTAATAACAGAAAATCATCGTTTTTGTCCACAACTTCCGAACGCAGCAGCCAATCTCGCAGAAGGACCACAATTTAGGCGGTCTTTCTCACGATACCCGTACCGAGCAAACCATCTGTCGTCGTTACACACACCACATTATGTCATATTCCCACTACTGCCTTCTCAACTGATCTAAGAAGAGCTTCTTGTAGCCGAATATGGTGGCTGTAGAGCCAGATATATTACAGTAAATGGCCCCTTTTTCTCCATCGACCAGACGGTAACAGGTTCTGAATACCTGGAGAAGCTGTAATTATGGTTTCAAATGAGCAAATTAAGCCTATCAAAATACTCACATGGAAGGACTTCACCCCAAAGTTGTTCAACAGCATTCATCGTTTCACTTCAAACACAACTATAAATTTACCTGAAAATAACAGTTTAATTAAACAGTTAATCAAATAAAAAAGGTTGATTTAAAACGTCAAATAATCCAGATTTCGCTTTACCAGTCTCAAGACTATGGAATGTGACTCTAATTATAACATCAAAATAGAGGTTCATAGGCTGGCTAGCGCTCAGAAAAAAACTGTATCTTAATTTTTTTCTTTGAAAAGGTCTATTACATTTACCACGAGCAATCAACCCCTTAAACAAGACTAGCTGAACTAAAAAAAAGCTTCCTTCAAGAAAATTAACTGGATCAAAATTACAAGAGTAATTAGTATTTTATCAGTAGTATCCCCTTAGAGTAATAAGAGTCAGAATAATATGTAATTAAAGGGTGACTAGACCTGTAAAACTATCAATCAACACCGTAGCAGGCCAGATGAAAGAACATCAAACAGTACAACAAGCAGCTTCTTGGAATTTGAAGTTATTACATGAAATATTAAAGTCCTAATGCTAGTTTCCAACCACAGTGAACAACTTAAATTTGCCAATTACTTGTATGGACTAGTTGGAACAGGCGCAGTATATAGACGGAGTCCGTCTAGAATGGTTATACACAGCAAGGTGTGTCGCCCGATGTCTAGGTGTTCCTTCCGTAACGCAGATGGGTGGTCTGGCCAGCGCGACCCTCTCAGGGAACCCAATTGTGGGCGATTAAGGCAGCCCCACCCAAGAACGTAGATTAACATCTAGGGTAGGAGACAAACATAGGGTACAAAAACTTATTAGTCGAGATACAAGAGGGAAAACTCGCGTTAACTTCATCTACATCTATATCTACATGATTACTCTGCAATTCACATTTAAGTGATTGGCAGAGGGTTCATCGGACCACAATCGCCGGCCGCGGTGGTCTAGCGGTTCTAGGCGCGCAGTCCGGAACCGCGCGACTGCTACGGTCGCAGGTTCGAATCCTGCCTCGGGCATGGATGTGTGTGATGTCCTTAGGTTACTTAGGTTTAAATAGTTCTAAGTTCTAGGGGACTGATGACCACAGATGTTAAGTCCCATAGTGCTCAGAGTCATTTGAACCATTTGAACCACAATCATACTATCTCTCTACCATTCCACTCCCGAATAGCGCGCGGGAAAAACGAACACCTAAACCTTTCTGTTCGAGCTTTGATTTCTCTTATTTTATTTTTATGATCGTTTCTACCTATGTAGTTTGGGCTCAAGAAAATATTTTCGCATTCGGAAGAGAAAGTTGGTTACTGAAATTTCGTAAATACATCTCGCGCGACGAAAAACGTCTTTGCTTTAATGACTTCCATCCCAACTCGCGTATCATATCTGCCACACTCTCTCCCATATTACGTGATAATACAAAACGAGCTGCCCTTTTTTGCACCCTTTCGATGTCCTCCGTCAATCCCACCTGGTAAGGATCCCACACAGCGCAGCAATATTCTAACAGAGGACGAACTAGTGTAAGCTGTCTCTTTAGTGGACTTGTTGCATCTTCTAAGTGTCCTGCCAATAAACGCAACCTTTGGCTTGCCTTCCCCACAATATTATCTATGCGGTCTTTCCAACTGAAGTTGTTCATAATTTTAACACCCAGGTACTTAGTTGAATTGACAGCCTTGAGAATTGTACTATTTATCGAGTAATAGAATTCCAACGGATTTCTTTTGGAACTCATGTCGATCACCTCACACTTTTCGTTATTTAGCGTCAACTGCCACCTGCCACACCATACAGCAATCTTTTCTAAATCGCTTTGTAACTGATACTGGTCTTAGGATGACTTTACTAGACTGTAAATTACAGCATCATCTGCGAACAACCTAAGAGAACTGCTCAGGTTGTCACCCAGTTCATTTATATAGATCAGGAACACAGAGGTCCCAGGACGCTTCCCTGGGGAACACCTGATATCACTTCAGTTTTACTCGATGATTTGCCGCCTATTACTACGAACTGCGACCTTCCTGACAGGAAGCCAAAAAAAATGTTAAAATGTTTGTAAAATCTTATGGGACTTAACTGCTAAGGTCATCAGTTCCTAAGCTTACACACTACTTAACCTAAAATATCGTAAGGACAAACACACACACCCATGCCCGAGGGAGGACTCGAACCTCCACCGGGACCAGCCGCACAGTCCATGACTGTAGCGCCCTAGACCGCTCGGCTAATCCCGCGCGGCGGGGTAAGCCAAAATTCAGCTACAGCATGAATACTAAATTTTCTTTTCCAGAACCTCGCACCAGGCCACCACATTTGAATGATACAAATTTAAGCAATTTCCCGAAATATTTGTGTCTTACTACCTTGAAACCTCAATAACATGAACAAGCTGACAAACACGATAAAATGCAATTCATCTGCTGACTAGACAGCACAAGAAATTTACGAAAACCTTAAATACGTAATTTTCAGTAAAATATTGACTAGGTCACAAATTTACGTACATCACTGAGATCTACAATGCTGCGCAGCATGCTACAAGTAAAATTTCAGAACTGAAAACAAGGCAAATTAAGCTTCAATAGCTTACAGTTTACCAAAATTTCAGCAGTGTGCGCACGAATACGTAAATAACAGATCATGTACATCCAGCGGAATAACCGTCTAGTGACGTTACCATAGGTTAAACTTAGCAGTCCACATGGACAGTACTAGAACTTGGCAAGATACGTCTACATTTATATCTGCAACTACATGGTTATTCTGCAATTTATAATTAAGTGCTTGGCAGGGGGTTCATCGAATCTCCTTCAAGCTTGAAAGTTGTTTGTTTTAAATATCATAATCGTAATAATTATTATTACCTTCGCGAAAGACGTATGGAAATGTGTAAAGCTCAATCTCTGAAAATATTATCGTTAGCTATACTTTCTTCTAAACTAGCAAGGCAATCTAGAGAAACTTTATTATCGTTATCATGAAATCTGGTATGTAGCCGTACAACTTGTATTGTGAAAATCCTTATTCCGATATGTCAGTATTCAAACATGTTCTGGAGCTTCCTACTAACGGACATGTCAGTATTTTTATAGAGAACAAAAACGGAAATTAATTGCTGTTCCTACAATCATGAAAAATCAATTCTCTGGTGTTTGACTGCAAATTTTAAAATATACTAACGTCTCCCAACAATTAATACTGCAATGTTCCTGTGCGCAGCAGACAACTTGTCTTACCGCTACAGTTGTGTGACCAGCAACATGCTAAAATAATTCAAAAGAAATACTGCTATCCATGCAGAGTGCAATGCATGGCTACGACTGCTGATGCAACTATATGCATAGAAACTAAACGATTAGGAGGGAGTTGCTCATCAAGCTTTCAGCGGTTTAAAAAAAAAGTTAATAAATAAAAGGAAATAATTCTCTGTTTTCTGAAAATGAAGATTAACACATTGACAAACTTTACTCATACTTTTCTTTGCCTTCAACAGTTCGAAAATTTTAATCATTCCACAATGTCGATAGTCGATAGCCGCGTATCTGGTTGCAACAAAGATACGAATGATACTCTCAATGTATGCATACACAAATCTGACAAAATCCCTCCAGTGCGCAAGCAAGCAACAACTACGTTCAGAAAAAAAGCAAATTACATAAAATCCTCGATTACTACCAAACTCTCCTCCGACGCTAGTATCACGGTCAGGGTAGGCTGCTACCTATCCTGGCGCGCTGCTTCTCTCCACACAAGGTTGTATACGATTACCCTCACACTCAGTGTGTGTGTATGCACGCAGCAGCAGCATCAGTAGACAACTTTCCAAAAATTTGAACGTCCAACTTCCAAGTTATTTCTCTATCGTTCTATTTTTGAATAGCGCGAGGGAAAAATGAACACTTAAATATTACTGTAAGAGCTCTGATTTACCTATAATTTTGTTATAATGATCATTCCTTCCAATGTAGCCGGGCGCCAGCAAGTATTTTCACACCCTGAGGAGAAAGCTGCTGATTGAAATTTCATGAGAAAACCCTACTGCAACACCTTTTTTTCAATGAGTGCCACCACTATTCACATATCACATCCGTGACGCTCTCTCCCCTATATCGCGACAGTACAGAACGAGCTGCCCTTCTTTGAACTTCTCGGCGTCCTTCGTCGATCCTATCTGACGTGGATCCCACACCGCACAGCAGTGCTCTAGAAGAAGACGAACAAGCGTACTATAGGCAGTCTCTTTAGTACACCTGTTCCATTTTCTCAGTGTTCTGCCAATGAATCGAAGTTTCTGGTTTGCTTTGCCCACAAATTAAGTTATTCGTAACTCTAACCGCCAAGTATTTAGTTGAATTTGCAGCCTTTAGATTTGTGTGATTTATCGTGTAACCGAAACGTAGCGGATTCCTTTTGGTACTCATCACGATGACTTCCACTTTTTGTTAGTCAGTTGCCTCTATTCGCACCATAGAAGTATCTTATCTAAATCGTTTTGCAATTTCTTTTGATCATCTGACGACTTCTTAAGACGGTAAATGACAGCGTTATCTGCAAACAATCTAAGCGTGTCAGTGCACTAATTTAAGACAAACCGTTTTGAAACAAACATAAACAATGTCACTTTACACATAGCAGCAGCCAAAGCAAGTGAAGGTATTTACTTAAAATGCGATCTCAAGGCTGCTCTCAGCCACGTGGCAATACAAATGCAGAACGAGGTAATTACAATGCTTGGATGCCGAGTTCGCAACAGGAATATCTTCGTTTCCAGAAGACCGACTTCATTCTTCGCAAATATGGCTTCAGTGGATAAATGAAGGCTCCAACGTATAACTAAAAATCGGCTTCCGGCTTCCACAGCCCGCGAGGCTACCACCGGCGCCCAGTAGAGTACACTTCCTGGTAAATGGTCTTGCCAGACTCGGTGCACTCACCTCACTCCCCATATGCCAACTCTCCACTGCCTACCGAGCGAGGTGGCGCAGTGGTTAGCACACTGGACTCGCATTCGGGAGGACGACGGTACAATCCCGCGTCCGGCCATCCTGATTTAGGTTTTCCGTGATTTCCCTAAATCGCTCCAGGCAAATGCTGGGATGGTTCCTTTGAAATGGCACGGCCGCCTTCCTTCCCCATCCTTCCCTAATCCGATGAGACCGATGACCTCGCAGTTTGGTCTCTTCCCCCAAACAACCCTCTCCACCGCTTAGCTTACCTCCTGGCCCCGAAGCGCCGCACGGCGTGGCAGCAAACCGAAGAGACACAAGCAGCGATGGATCGACTGGAAACAATCCACCATGGCTTATGGTTGTTAACACAGATAACTGCTAGCTACTCAACTTTCATCTTTCAATAGGTCGGCACTCCACCTAACTTGAGAACAACCGTCCGCATCTTCCTCAGCAGAGTTGCCACGTCGCCGGGTAGGGAGCACTTGTCTGGATGATGTTCCTCTGTTGCCATGGTCCCACAGGTCGCCAGATCTCACGCCATATGGTAATAATAAAGTTTACGTAGTCTTCCCCCCCCCCCCCCCAATGGCAACAGCGCTGCAAGAACTGCAGAAATGCATCGCTGCTACTGTGACGGATATTGGCAGAAACATGCTAGTTACACACATGGACGAAACTAGATCACCTGTTGCATGTGTGCCGGGTGAGCAAGAGAACATTTGTGAAGCCTACCAGAAAAATGGTCAGAGTATCTATCTTGTCATGTATCATCCGTCTTTGCACATCGTACATTTGTAAGTAAACAGTGTTTTGAGAGCCGCTGGATCATTTAGGCTAACCCTGTACGCTCTTCACTCTCTAGACAGAAGGGGTGCACGGGTAGTGACACATTGCGGGGTACACCTTACCTGTCCCACCACTCTGTCTAACAAGTAGAGCATAAAGTAGGTGACGCTGTACTGCGTAGTCTTGGAAGCATATCTGACTTGATCCTACTGACAAGCGTGAATCAAGCAGCCAATCTGAACAGCTGTTAGTGCAGTATCATCAAGGGGATGTAGGTTAACAGGAATGACCGTATCACAATGATAACGTTGGGAGGATACCAAATTTGACACATTTGATTGAAAAGAATTCTGCGTTTAACATTTTATCGTAAACACGAAAACGCATATTAAGCACTGAAAGCGAAAGGGAAATGTGCGTTAGTATTCGGTATAAAGTTTCATATGTGGTCAAGCATTAATTAAAAACAAAAGTTACAAAGTAATATCAAGTAATGCACTGTACGACTATGGGGTTGAGTACAGTGAACGAGAGATGTAATTGCAATGAGTTACAAGAGTGGAACATGATGCCGTGTTTCTTTGGCTGCAGAAACTCGCTATGTTACACAGACGGAGGTTCGGCGGTTGTCTTGCGACCGTGCGGAACCATGTAGATCATTTATGTCTTGCGAGCAGCAAACGTCCTACTCGATTTTCAATGGACATCACCATTCCTACAGGAACGTGAGGCCTTAGAGCCAGACTTCTTTCATGGTGCCCATCTCGAGGTCGTCTGTGAGGTCATTGATTACGCGGATGCTACGTATTCATTGCTCTAGGACACAGGCAAAAGTGAGGCTGAGCTACCTTGCTGGATCATATTTAAATACTCGGTCCCAGCAGGAGAACAACAGACTGTCAGGGCAAGAACTATATTCTCTGTTGTCACCATAAACGGCCGTTCTTACAAAAAGCTACGTCTGCCTTATAAGAAAGTTTTAAGAGAACTCTCCAGATGTGGTAGGTAGCCATTACATGGCCAGCCTTGTAATGGTGAACTACCTCCCTGGAAGGTATCTCTGCAGTCCTGGCGTCCTTCTCCAAATCAAAGAGCCTCTCCGTCACTGCCACCTTGTCGATCACCAATAATGACAATCTGAAAGGCGTTGCATTAAAATTAACCTGATCCAAAACTACTACTTTACATACGAGGTGTGGCTAGAAAAGAACCGGACTAGTACTGGTGAAACAATAAAACGAATGCAATAAGGCTGAAAGTCGCGTGGCCTGTCACGTGACTCTCGCTCCGCCTACTTCTCGAGTTTCATCTGCCTCCCGCACTCAGTCTGCCCGTGGCGTCTGTTTTAAGTAGTTGACATTTGTCTGTCCGTCGGAAAATGTTGAGTGTACAGAAAGAACAGCGTGTTAACATCAAATTTTGTTTCAAACTAGGAAAATCTGCAAGTGAAACGTTTGTAATGTTACAACAAGTGTACGGCGATGATTGTTTATCGCAAACACAAGTGTTTGAGTGGTTTAAACGATTTAAAGATGGCCGCGAAGACACCAGTGATGACACTCGCACTGGCAGACCATTGTCAGCAAAAACTGATGCAAACATTGAAAAAATCGGTAAACTTGTTCGACAAGATCGCCGTTTAACAATCAGAGCAGTGTCTGAGTTAACAGGAGTTGACAAGGAAAGTGTTAGGCAGATTCTTCATGAAAGTTTCAACATGAACAAAGTGTGTTCAAAAATGGTTCCAAAGTGTCTCACAATTGAACAGAAGGAACGCCGAAGAATGATTTGTTCTGACATCCTGGAAAACATTGAAAGTGATCCCACCTTCTCACAAAATGTTATTACTTGCGATGAATCGTGGTTTTTTACTTACGATCCCGAAACTAAACGCCAATCGATGCATTGGAAAACTCCTGGTTCTCCACGACAAAAAAGCACGAATGTCAAAATCGAAATTCAAGGCAATGATGATTGTTTTTTTTTTTTTTTTTTGACATCAAAGGGATTGTGCACATTGATTCGGTACCAGAGGGACAAACAGTGAATCAGCATTACTACATTAGCGTCCTGGCTACCCTACGTGAGCGAGTACGGAGAAAACGGAATGATTTGTGGAGAAAAAAGTCATGGATCCTTCACCAAGACAATGCCCCAGCTCACAGTGCGTTGTCAGTGAAGACGTTTTTGGCAAAACACAACATTCCCATCTTAGATCATCCACCCTACTCACCTGATTTGGCCCCCTGTGACTTTTTTCTTTTCCCTAAAGTCAAGTCAGCTTTGAAAGGAACTAGATTTGAGACTGTTGAAGCAGTAAAAGAAAAAGCGACGGAAGTAATGTATGGACTTACCGAAAATGATCTACAGCATTGCTATGAACAGTGGAAAATTCGTATGGAGCGGTGTAGAGACCGAGGAGGAGAGTACATTGAAGGAGATAACATGAAATTGTAAATAATTGTAAATAAATGTTTTTTCGAGCATCAGTCCGGTTTTTTTCTAGCCGCACCTCGTACAGAGTGATGACATGTAATTTCCGTCTCACTCTCTTATCGAGAACACATAGTAAATGGCGAGCTAAGGTATTGTTTAATTTATAACTTATTTCTCTGACAAAATAAATGTTGTATAGTCAAGGCCTTTGGAGCTCAATACCAGGCGAGCTGGCAGCGTGGAATATTTGAAAGGTAATTTCCAATTCCGTCATTTGCCTTACAAGCACGGGAGATCGCCACAAAACTACTGCCAAAAGCGGGAAATGGGAACTACTTTTTACTTTAATTTAGGGACAGCATGGTCCAGCTTAAAACATTAAAAAGCTGTATAGCTTATTTAATTACTCGATCTCGGAAAAGTCAGCCTTATTATGATGTATCTATCCTAAACTGCAATTTTATGTCCATTTTCCAGTGAAGGTTCAGCTCTCGGCGATTTCACTGGACAGCGTAGTGACCGACACCTACAATGTAAATCCAGTGTTGTTCAAACACTCGATAGATCTTCTCTCACTGTCCTCTTTTGGCAGGGGGGGGGGGGGGGCATGTATTCAAGCACATCCTGATTTCTCCTCATTTTTGTATGACGCAGAATCAGGCGCAGGGTGTCTCTATAGGGAACCCTTCAGCACCAATCAAAGGTATTGTTCCTAGAGAAGTGTGAGGATATCGCCTTAGACATGCATCAAAGAAAGCTGAGTTGTTTTTACCACTGTGTGGACTGCACATCAATTATCTCACTAAATGTGCGTGAAAGACAGGGAGAGTTCTTGAATCAGTTCAGTAGTATCCATGCCTATACCAAATTTGCGATGTATGCTGTTAGAAATAGTCCTCCGGCTTTCCTTAGCGACGTGGTCCGCCGAAACTCAGTGGTTATCTCTGCCAGAGTTTATCAGAGAGACCTCTCATACAGACTAGTATCTGCATGCTCATCCGTCACCACCCAGCCAAAAAGCGCCCTGTTCTTGCGAACTATATTCATAGAGCCATGGTTGATGATCTGAACCCCGTACGATAAATTTCCCGTGAGATTAACTGCAACTGAAAACACACGAGGAAAGCAATTTCAGGAAGTATCAGAAAGCAAAAAACCAGCATGGAAGAGAGTAAAAGGTCTGAGTCTTTGCCACTCTGTGGTTCAGCGACAGTGAAGATTAGCCGCCTCCTGCACAGGCATAACGTCAACTAAATCTTCAAGCCTCATGCTAAAATAAGCCAATTTAAGAGGTTTATAAAAGATAATGTAGACCACAATACTCCCCGAGTTTATAAAATATTATGCGGGCGCTGACAGTATTACCACAGTCTACGTAACATTAATTATACGGTCGCGACACTCACTGCTGTGAAAGTTGGTATCGTGTGACAGCTGGAACAACACTAGCGCCATTAACGGCGAGGAAACTAGACGTAGAATTAATGTTTCTTTTAAATTATTTTTCTACAACATTACCGAAAGAGTTGCAACATTTTTGCGCTCCTAGCGTTAGTAAATTATCAAGAGGCATGCATAATCGTAAAATAAATATAATAAAACCGAATTCACACTGATGCCGTGACATAAGCTATCAGTTATTCATGCAGAAATATTTTCGAATATATGTTTAATTACAGTTTGTTGTTGTTGTTGTTGTGGTCTTCAGGCCTGAGACTGGTTTGATGCAGTTCTCCATGCTAATCTATCCTGTGCAAGCTCCTTCATCTCCCAGTACCTACTGCAACCTACATCCTTCTGAATCTGTTTAGTGTATTCATCTCTTGGTCTCCCTCTACGATTTTTACCCTCCACGCTGCCCTCCAATGCTAAATTTGTAATCCCTTGATGCCTCAAAACATGTCCTACCAACCGATCCCTTCTTCTAGTCAAGTTGTGCCACAAACTTCTCTTCTCCCCAATCCTATTCAATACCTCCTCATTAGTTACGTGATCTACCCACCTTATCTTCAGCATTCTTCTGTAGCACCACATTTCGAAAGCTTCTATTCTCTTCTTGTCCAAACTATTTATCGTCCATATTTCACTTCCATACATGGCTACACTCCATACAAATACTTTCAGAAACGACTTCCTGACACTTAAATCTATACTCGATGTTAAAAATTTCTCTTCTTCAGAAACGCTTTCCTTGCCATTGCCAGTCAACATTTTATATCCTCTCTACTTCGACCATCATCAGTTATTTTACTCCCCAAATAGCAAAACTCCTTTACTACTTCAAGTGTCTCATTTCCTAATCTAATTCCTTGTTTATCTAATTTCTTGTTTTTCTACGTTCTATTATATATCCAGTATTGTTTATAGATTACACAACATTTGGTAGAGATGAAATAGGACATTTTGGCAACCATTATTTGTTGCCGTATAAAAATTCTCATGATAAATTCAATCTAGACACCATTACCAGTTTAAAAGTAATATTTGGACTAGAATTGTAGGTGACTGTGTGGTAGGTTCACAAAATCGATGTACTCATTGGTGTTATTCAGACCACTCTCTATCTAAACGTCGAGCAGCTTAAAGTAATAGGATGCAAGTGGCTTATGATTGATGTCGCTGCAGCAAACTTTAGTAACATTCTTTGAAATTTACCTGATAACCTCTACAGTGACCATGGGCGTGTACGTGGCACAAGTTCCGTAGTCTGCACAGTCTCACCGACCTCCGTCTATTGGAGAAAGACCCGTATGTTCTCGTAGCAGACATTCCCACTGAATAGAGGCAGCATGAAATTGTTATGGGAACTTGCAAACTCATTTCGCAGTACACATAAATGTTTGAAATCGTGCTACAGAACGGGATCTGAAGAAATACCTTGCAAGTGCTGAGAGAATAGGAGTTTTTCGGTATTTTCTATCAGTTTCTGGGTTGAGAATTTTGAAACTGTTATTTCATTAATAACGCAAAAACTAAGAAGTTTCGTATGTATTTTGTACAGATTAATATAGACTTTTCCTTTTATTTGCTGGGAGTGTCCGAAACACTGTTCTCCTTCATCTTCCTCCTTATTTTATATTTATGGATTTGGAAGTCAAAGTACCTTGAGCAATATACGTAAAGACTCCTTCAGCACGTTAGGAGTATAAGGGATGTTCTACCTCCGGAGGCGCCATCTGAAGCACGAACCACCTGCTGCAGCTCCGTAGAATAGGCTTGTTGTCTTCCGTTCGGAAATTCGGTCAGGAAACTCCCATTCTTGGCGCCATACGTGACCCGAGTCTCAAGCGAGCCGGTGCGCCCTCCGGCATTCTACACGGCTCCGACGTGATGTCTCCCTAAAGGTTCCAGTCGCCTTGCCGTCTGCTCCATAGTCTTCCCGAACAAAGCACTAGCAAAATGTAGGCACCATTTGCAACATGTTAAGCCGCATTTCTCCTCATTGTGTGTTGTACTAATATCGCCAGAGTCTGGTTTACATACTAAAAAACTCAGGGGATACTTTGACCATTCGTGAGATGGAGAGAGTGAGGAAAGAAGAGAGTCAAAGCGTCTGAGATGTGTTGCTATATAAGGTTATTGAAAATTAGATTGACTGACAAGAAATTCAGAAGTTCTCCGCAGAATCGGCAAGGAAAGAACATTGTGGAAAGCCCTGTAGTTTTACCTTAGATACGAAATAACACAAGACGTTAGAAGCTGGAAAGACATAAGAAAAATTTATCACAGTCAGAGAATATTTTCTTGCCCATCATAAGTCTACTAGAATCAGACATCGACTTTAATTTGAAAAAGAAATTTTCGAAAATTTAACTTTGGTTCAAAGGACTGTATGGAAATGAATTATGAATAGCAGGAAAACCGCAAAAGAAGAGAACCGAAGCATTTTAGATGCGGTGCTATAGAGAGATGTAGAGAATGAACTTGGCTGATAAGAAATAAGGTTCTGTGAAGAGCTATTGTGGGGAGGAATATGTGAAAGATACTGACACGAAGAATGGATTATATGACAGTATATGTGATAGGACAACAGGGATTATACTCAGACTGGAACATATCGACCAAATAATTAGAAGTTGAGATGAAGATGTTGCCACAGTAGAGACATTCGTGACGGGAGACTTGAACACGCTTAGAGCACGGATGACATACAAACAAGAAATTTACTAGGAGACTGACGCACTATCTTGTGGGTAGGAAATGTATGGCATTGAATAAAATCGCGTGGGAACCTACAACGTTAATTAATGCGAACTGCAGTATATGTTCAGGATTGTCATACAACTAGAAAATACGCATACAAGCTAACAGGGTATCCCTCTGTAATTCGTTTCTCGTCTACGATCATTGTGGACTAACCTCAAAACACTGAACATCTGGTAGGTTTTGTTCGTCCTTTCTCTTGAATGTCTTTACACTGCAATTCGAAGCACTAGATAGAAATCGGTAATGAAAATCTGGGCTTTCTCAAGCTTAGAGATATTATCCGCTGACTGCCAGCGAGGAGTTATTCGCCAAACACTTAGAAGATGATCGTAGACTGAAAAATTACGATTAACACAAACTGAAGTTTGATAAACAGTGGATGATCTGATTGGAACAAAATGCCAATGTACATCCTCGAGAGACAAAAATACCGAACGGTGGCGTGCAACAAAACGCATTTTTTAAAAGGTACTGAAGTGTGGGAAGTGTCACTCAAATTCTGCCTTCCTTTGTACCTGTAGCGTAACGCAACAACTAGACAACTATATCCAGTTGATTTCCTGTTTATTCTTGCCGTTTGCGCCAAAACATAAGAAAAAGCTTTTAAACATTGCGTGCTGTCGAACTTTAATATAGAACTGGTTACAGGTACTGAACTGACGGCCACTATCTGACTAGGTGGGCTCTGATACCCCATTATAATTTAAAAGAATTGCCGTTTTTCACCCTACTGTGTTAGATTTTTTACGTGTTTGAATTAATTATTAAAAACTATTCTTTTACAAAGGATCAGCTGCGTAAATACTCTCTACAAAAAAATGGAATACCTTTTACAAAGACTCTATCTTTGTTAAATGTTTGTTTTTATACAACATTTTACTGAATCTGCGCTTTAACAAATAACTAGATAAGACATTAATTTATTTCTTAATTACGAAATAGCTTTTCAAAAATGGTTCAAATGGCTCTGAGCACTATGGGACTTAACTTCTGAGGTCATCAGTCCCCTAGAACTTAGAACTACTTAAACCTAACTAACCTAAGGACATCACACACATCCATGCCCGAGGCAGGATTCGAACCTTAGACCGTAGCGGTCGCACGGTTCCAGACTGTAGCGCCTAGAACCGCTCGACCACTCCGGCCGGCGAAATAGCTTTTACTAAGAACATTTGCCCTTACTTGATTTAGTACCGAAAGTTGTACATCTGACATTTCCGGAATAAATAGTTTTTCTTCGATATTGGTCCCTTACTTTGCTTGGATTTATCGCGAATCCCCCGCCCAGCCCAAGTCCAAAGCGACTGGAAAAAAATGCAGCTGACTGCTAAAAAAGAATAAAGTTAATTGCAGACCGATATCCTCAACATTGATTGCTACAGAATTCTTCAGCGTATTCTAAGTTACAGTTTAATAAATTTCCTTGAGAAATGTATTTATAAAGCACAGTTCGTGCGAAGCTCAGCTTTCCGTTTTCCAGAATTACCTTCTGCCAACCGTGGACGAAAGGCAACAGGTATATTCGATATTCCTAGATTTCTGCAAAGCTTTCGACACAGTACCGCAATGCAGACTGTTAAGGAAGGTCCGAGGAATAGGTTCTCACAAATGCGAGTTGTTCGAAGACACCTGAACTAATACAAACCAGTACGCTGTCCTGAGAGGCGAGTGTTCATCAGAGACAACGGTGTCGTCGGTTATGTTCAGAGAAATGTGATGGGACCTCCCATATTCTACCTACGCATAAACGATCTGACGGATACACAGTCTGCGAAAATTTGCTGATGGCCCTGCATTGTACGGGGAAGTGTTGTCGTTGAGTGACTGTAGGAGGATAAAGGATGGCCTCGAATCTTTGTTTAGGGAGATTAATGGCAGCATACTTTAAATGTAGAAAAATGTAACTTAACATAGGCGAGTAGTAAAAGATTCCCGTAATGTTACAATACAGTATTTTGACGTATTTCGTGACAGAGTCACTTCGATTAAATGAAATGGAACGAGCACGTAAGAAGGGAAAGCGAATGGTCGATTTCGGTTTATTGGCAGAATTTTAAGAAAGTGTAGTTTATCTATTGAGGAGACTGTGTATAGAATGTTAGTGCTTTCCATTCTTGGGTACTACTCGAGTGTTTGGGATCCCCATTAGGTTGGAATAAAGGGAGACGTCTAAGAAGATCAGAGGCGTGGTGGTTGATTTGTTACCCGCAGGTTGTATCGACAGGCTGTTATTACGGAAATGGTCCATGAATTCAAATGGGAATCCCCGGGCAGAAGACGACATCCTTTTCGTGGAACACTATTGAGCAAATGTAGAGAAATGGCATTTGTGGCTGACATCAGAGCGATTCTACTTCTGCCAACGTACAATTCGCGCAAGAATGCGAAGATAAGCGAAATTAGGGTTCCTGCGGAGTTGTAGAAATAATCGTTTTTCCCTTGCTCTATTTGGAAGAGTAAGAGGAAAGATAACGGCCATAGTCCGCATTACACAGGAGCGGCTCCGCCGGTCTGCATATCTTACTCTATAAACTGCTGGTGAACGATGCAATTCATTTGCTTTCCGAGCGTCTAGCCACGAATTACTGCTACATGTCAAGAGTCTCTCTCCTTCAGCCTGCGCTGTTTCCGTACTTGGTGAAAATATAGTATCATTCAAAGAGTGACCGAATTATCCACTCAACTGTCGATGTTATTTTATTGTAGTCGTAGACCTGTGAATGTCTATCTACATGTGTGTTAGTGTGGTTGTGAAATAAATACGTCAGGAGACGGCAATAAAGTTAAGTGCTTCACAAGCAGGTGAGGGGCGCTATTTACAACATTTATAACTTTTCGGATTTGAATCTGAAAGCAGGAATCCTGTTGTTGGCATTTTGAAGAGACAAGACTGGACTGCAGAATCATGTTGTGACGGGCAAGAGAAATGTACAGAGGCTTTTAAACGAAAGTGTGAGAGCTGTAGAAACGTCAGGAAAAGTTGGTTTCATGTCGTCTGGAAAACATCTGAATCACAAGAAACCTATAACACAAATGGTTGGTTTTGACGAAGATTTCTTACGCCTCTCTGTGTTTTAAACTTGAATAAACGGTGAACGTCCGACATAAAAAAATGTTGTTATAATTATGCATAAAAAATTTCCTTCCAAGGTCGCGCTTCGTCAACGCAAACAATTTTAGAAGACTTGGGTTTAAAATATGTTAAAAGTAATAACGGAAGATAATTTTCAATGGGAAGAAGTAACGTAGCTGCAGCACAAGCCATACAGCTGAGAATAATGCGCAAAATAAAAGAACAAAGTAGTTCAACAGTGCATTACCTTGATGCAACATGGTTGAATCAAAATCATTCCAGGAAAACCGACTGGAAAATGAATGACGGTACTGGCTATTGTTAAGTTCCAATAGGAAAAGTTTCTCGCATAATTAGTCGGCGTGCTGTCTCCTCTTCCGATTTTATTCCTGAAGTAAACTTGTATTTAGGTGGTAGAAAGCATAGCAGTGACTATCATTCGTAAATGAATGCTGTCACTTTGAAGTTGTGGTTCACTGAATAGCTTTTGCCATACGTTATTCCGAAGTCGGTCATTGTAATGGACAATTTCAGTTACCACTCACCTGCTACAGAGAAAACACCAAGCACAGACGCCAGGAAAGCGGATACTGTGTGCCCTGGCTTAAAAGTAAAAATATTCCGGACAGTAAACCACAGTCGTGCCGAACTACTGCAGCTCGTTAATTTGTACAAATGGCAACGTACGAACCTGACTTACTTTTGTACTTGAATATGGTCACACAGTTTTGCGTTTCCCTCCATACCACTGTCTGTACAATCCTATTAAATTAATTTGGGTACGTGTTGAAGGCTATGTGGCAGAAAAGTATAAACATGCAGGATTGCAGTTTGCGCAATAAGCAATAGAAAAAATCTTTCTTTCAGCGTGGGAAGACTAGGTGCGACGCACTTTTGGAGGAAGACTGTGATTGGGAGCTGAGGATGGATACAAGCCTTAAACCTATTATCGTAATTTTACAATAAATGGCTCGGACACATATTCAGATAGGAGTGATGATAACGTACTGTACGTAGTAATGATTCGTGGTTTTAAAGATTCATGGTGTAGCAAAATTAATTTTTCGTGAACTTATCACCTGCATAAATAGAGCCTTTATTGATCGGGAATTTGTATCCTAGGAAGTGTGAAGACATTCACTTTTTTTTAAAGTCATTAGTCTTCTGACTGGTTTGATGCAGCCCGCCAGGAATTTCTCTCCTTCTCTTCATCTCAGAGTAGCACTTACACAAGTTACGTCCTCAATTATTTGCTGTATGTATCCCAGTCTCTGCCTTCGTCTACAGTTTTTGCCCACTACAGCGCCCTCTAGTATCACGGAAGTCGTTCCCTGATGTCTTAACAGATGTCCTATCTTCCTGTCCCTTCTCCTTGTCATTGTTTTTGACGTATCTCTTTCCTCTCCGATTCCGCGCAGAACCTCCTTATTCCTTATCAGACCACCTGATTTTCAACACTCGTTCGTTAGTGCTCCAAAAGTATATTCTGAGAAATTTCTTCCTCAAATTAGGGTCTGTGTTTCACACTAGTAGACTTCTCTTGGCCACGAATGTCCTTTTTGTCAAACCTGATCTGCTTTTTCTTCTTGCTCCGCCCGTCATTGGTTATTTTGCTGCCTAGGTAGTAGAATTCCTTAACTTCACCTACTTCGTGACCATCAATCCTAATGTTAAGTTTCTCGCCGTTCTCATTTTTGCTACTCCTCATTACTTTCGTCTTTCCTCGATTTACTTTCAACCCATATTCCGTAACATTAGGCAGTTCTTGCCACTCATCATTGCTTCTTCGACGAACAGATTGAACAGTAGGGATGAAAGGCCACATCCTTGTCTTACACCCTTTTTAATCCGAGCACTTCGTTCTTGGTCGTCCACTCTTATTATTCGCTCTTGGCTGTTGTACATATTGTATATGACCCGCCTCTCCCTATAGCTTACCCCTACTTTTTTTCGGAATTTCGAACATCTTATGTTATTTTACATTGTCGAACGCTTTTTCCAGGACGACAAATCCTATGAACGTATCTTGATTTTTCTTTGCTCTTGCTTCCATTATCAACCGCAACGTCAGTATTGCGTCTCTGGTGCCTTTACCTTTCCTCGAGCATAACCGTTCGTCATCTAACGCATCCTCAATTTTCTTTTCCATTCTTCTGTATATTATTGCTGTCAGCAGCTTGGATGCACGAGAAGTTAAGCTGATTGTGCGATAATTCTTGCACTTGTCAGCTCTTGCAGCCTTCGAGATTGTGTGGATGATATTTTTGCGAAAGTCAGGTGTTATTTCACCAGACTCATACCAAAGTGAATAGTCGTTCTGTTGCCACTTTCCCCTACGATTTTAGACATTCTGATGGGATGTTGTCCATCCCTTCTCCCTTATTTGATTTTAAATCCTCGAAATCTCTCTTAAATTATGATTCTAATACTGGATCCCCTCTCTTCTAAATCGACTTCTATTACATCAGACAAATCTTCGTCCCTCATATAGGCCTGCAATGTATTTTTTCCACCTGTCCGCTCGATCCGCTGCATTTAACAGTGGAATTTCTTTTGCGCTCTTTAATGTTACCATCCTTGCTTTTAATTTCACCGAAGGTTATTTTGAATCTCCTATATGCTGAGTCCGTCCTTCCGACGATCATTTCTTTTTCGATTCCTTAACTTTTTCATGCAGCCATTTTGTCTTAGCTTCCCTGCACTTCCTATTTATTTTATTCATCAGCGACTTGTGTTTCTGTGCTCCTGAATTATCCTGGACATTTTTGGACTTCCTTTCTTTCACGATCAACAGAAGTATGTCTTCCGTTACCCATGATTTCTTCGCAGTTTCCTCCTTTGTACCTATGATTTCTTTTCCAACTTCTGTGATGGCCGTTTTTGGAGATGTCCATTTCTCTTCAACTGTACTGCCTACAGAGCTACTCCTTATTGCTGTTTCTGTAGCCTTAGAGAACTTCAAGCGTATCTCGTCATCCCACTTCTTTGCATATTGATTGTTCCTCACTAACCTCTTAAACTTCAGCCAACTCTTCGTCACCACTACATTGTGCTCTGAGTCTACATCTGTTCCTGGATATGCCTTACAATCCACAATCCAGTATCTGATTTCAGAATCTCAGTCTGACCATAATGTAATCTAACTGAAATCCCCAGGTATCACCCGGACTTTTCCAAGAATACCTCCTCCTCTTATGATTCTTCAACAGGCTACTGAAGTAGCCAAAATTTATTACAGAACTCAATTAGTCTGTCTTGTTTCTCATTCCTTGTCCCAAGCCCTCATCCTCCTGTAACCGTTTCCTCTACTCCATTACCTACAGTTGCATTCCAGTCGCCCGTGACTATTAGATTTTCATCTCCTTTTTATACTGATTACTCTTTTATTATCCTCATACATTTTCTCTCTCTCTCTTTATCTTAACTACCGTTGTCGTTATTGGTTTGCTGCCGATTCAGATAAGAACAACCCTATCACTGGACTGTTCACAGTAACACACTCTCTGCCCTACCTTCCTATTCATAACGAATCCTACTCCCGTTATTCCATTTTCTGCTGCTGTTGATATTACCCTATCCTCATCTGATCATAAATCCTTGTCTTCTTTCCATTTCACTTCACTGACCTCTGCTATGACTAACCTGAGACTTTGCATTTCCCCTTTTCACGTTTCCAACTTCCCTACCACTTTCAAGCTTGTGACATTCCACTTCCTGTCTCGTAGAACGTTATCCTTTCATTGGTTATTCAATTTCTTTCTCAAGTCACCTCCATCTTGGCAGTCTCCTCCTGGAGATCCGAATACGGGACTATTATGGTATCTTTTGCCAATGGAGAGGTCATCACGAATACTTTTTCAGTTACAAGCCATATGTCCTGTGGATACACGTTATGTGTCTTTAATGCAGTGATTTCTATTACCTTCTGAATCCTCATGCTGATTCTTCCGTCCTTAGAGGGAGTTTATCATTGCAAGGACAAGAGAGCGTCTTGTTCTTCTGTCCGCTCCTCCGCCCTCTTTGACAAAGCCATTGGCAGAATTATGATGACTTCTTATTCCAGAAGTCTTCGGCCACTTATGTTGATGATTAATCAAAACGTAAGCGGTGGGGTGTTTCGAACGCAGGACTGACGACGTTTTGACTATTACTCCAAGACGCTATCCCTTCACCACGGATGCGAGGGTATGCCGCTTTTATGAGTGACATTTTTCAAAATATTGCCCAAAAAGAAGCAGCTACCTAGTTAGTCATGAAATTTCAGCGTTTCCCAGAGTGTGCTGTACTCTAACAACTCTCAAGAATGCGGTCGGATAAGTTCGTCAGAACCTCGGATATTTAGAAAGGTAACACTGTGTCATTTTCAAAGCATGAATTGGAAAGTGTCTTAAAATAACATGAAGGGTCAGCTGTCGCGATATCGGTGGTTTTCGGAATTCCCTCGATTTATTCGAAGAATGTGGCTACTTGTTTGTATGCTCCGTGAATCATAAATGGGGTCTCCCATTGTAATGTCGAGCGAGTTAATTTACAGAGAAATGCTGACCATTTACACGATAGTCTTTTGCATTCGTCTTTACTGCCCGTAATTGATTCTTTCACACCGTGACTTCCATTTTACGACAGTGAAACACACCCACACACCCGCGTTATAAATTTACATATTTCTTTAAAAAACTCTATGAAGTAGACAGAGATGTCAAGCAAATATAATGATCTCAGGTTGTGTTTGAGGTTAATTATGATGTGTATTACATTTTTACTTGTAATACAGTCCGAAACGCGCTATATTGTAACTATTTCTGATGACCTTCTCGTTGGCATTAATCTTTTTAAGAAGAACTGTACTTGACATCTTTAAGTCAGCTGCTCTCGCCTTCCGACGTCACGTGGACTATGGCTATAAGAGCAGCTGACGCAACTTTGCCCGCTCTCTGCAGCCACGCTTACGCAAATCTCGTCCCCCACCCCCATGCGTGCCTATTGCTCCTCCTCTCTGCGTGGAAGCGTTTTCCTACGTGACGCGGACTATATTATTGGTACAATGCACCTTCCGCCATGCACCGCATGGTGGCTTTCAGCGTATGTATGGAGATATATACTCATGTTCAGAAATAATAAAACAACTTGAACGACTACACATAGCACGTTCTTATTCACAAGAGAATACATTAGTATGTTCTGTAGAAATCATTAGCATTTCAGTCTACTCGGTTCAGCATGTGTGCCGGGCGGTTCTAGGCGCTTCAGTCCGGAACAGCACTGCTGCTACGGTAGCAGGTTCGAATCCTGCCTCGGGCATGGATGTGTGTGATGTTTGTTAGGTTTAAGTAGTTCTAAGTCTAGGGGACTGATGACCTCAGATGTTAAGTCCCATAGTGCTTAGAACCAATTGAACCATTTTCAGCATGTGTCCTGTTGCCTAATAGGCACAGGGTTCCCCACGGGCTCCGACAACATGTTCCATGCGTGACTGCATCGGCGCGTATAAGGCGCGAATGGCGTCCTGTGGTACAGCCATCCATGCTGCATTCACCTAGCTCATCTGTGGTGCTCGGCATTGGGTCACAGTACGTCGTTTCACCATATCGCACACATTTTCGATTGTCGATAAGTCAGATGATCTGGCGAGCTAGGGCAAAACGGTGACATCTTGTGGCACCAAGAAGGCGACGTATTCGTGCATCGTCTTCCTAAAAATTGGCGCGCGTACTGCAGAAAGGGTATTGATACGTGTCGCAGGGTGTCATTCACACAGGTCACATTGCCCTGGACACGCATCAACTGTGATTTGTGGTTATACCCAAAAGCAACCCACACCATAAGGCCTTGAGTTGACACTGTATCTCATGTGTCAACGCAGTCACTGTGATGCCGCTCCCTCTGTCTGCGGCGAACCAAAATGCAGCCAACATTTTCAAACAAACAGAATTTGGATTCGTCCAAAAACACTGTTTGATGCCATTCCTGTCTCCATTGCCGTCTACCATGTTTTTACACATTCGCCAAAAATGGGCGGAGAAGCGGACGACGTGCACGTAACCCATGGCGCAATAAACGGCGACGGATCGTCACCCCTGGTAGTGTACAATGTGTTCCACCGTTGTGCCAGAGCCAAGGAGGACGCAGATCTGTCCTGCAATGCCAGCTGGATGAGGTGTCAAACTTCTCGTGGGGGGGGGGGGGGGGGGAACTTTGTTGTGTGGTGCGACCTGACCCATTGACCCATGACCCATCTCGTCGTTCTCTACTGCCTTCCGTGAACCATTCTGCACACACACGATGCAGTGCCGAAACACTTCGTCCCTCACCAGCAGCATTTTCCCATATGGATGCACCACATTCTCTCATGCCAATAAAGTGTCTTCATTCAGACTCACTGGTTTGACGGTACGGTCCACGCGAATGTCTGCGAGGCATCCTGCACGTCTGATCCATTACTTTCGATTTATGTGGACAACGAGAGCCGTCGGCATACATAGAATTTGGGAGTGTGATTTCATTATTGAAGTCAATCCGATTTTCTTGAAATTTCTGAACAGGTGATGTACTTAAAATAATGATTATTCGAAAGCCGAAAACAAGCGTATCCATGAGGAGGCCTAAAGATAACTATACACGTATATTGAAGTGGAATCAAGAACGTCCGTACTGACATTTACTTTTGCGAAAAGTTTTATCAGCAACATTAATTGACGTTATATCACTGTACTCCAAATTTCAAGAGCTATCGAACGCCGTTAAAATATTATCGTTCCATTGAAAACATCGCACTCGCTTCATTATCTCGGTGGAGTATTAGCCATGTAACAGATTTACATGTCATTGTACTTTATGTCATTGGCAGAAACTCGTTTCGATATCTTGAACCATTCACAAAATAAAACGGGTGGAATATTTAGGTGATTCACCATGTACAATTGTTACTAGTGGTAGTTCGACAATCGTTTAACCATACATAAACGGATCTTCCCGCATACTGAGGAATAATATGTTGCATTTGCGTATCCTTTACCCTACTCTAAATCCCGTCAGTAAATATCAATCGTCTATACCCCTTCCTGCATTTGTCACAGTTTTCTTGCGTTTTGACTTTTCTATATATGTGGTGCCGATGAAGTCCTGCTATCATTATAAAAAAAGTATAACTTGGGAAATATTACGTATAGAGAATCGTAATTGGTCGTAAGATATTTAGCAGTTCTTAAAAAAATTTTCCTTTGTCCTTCGTTGCAGATTTGACTTGGACTGTCTCGAAACAGCGACAGATCGGGAGATGCAGAATACACATCTGTGACAACGGTAGAGCCGAATTGTAGACGCCAGTATCGCAGGGCACCACCGACAGAAACAAGCAGAGTGAGGTGGTTCAGAATCTTCGAAAAGACCGGCAATGTCAGAGACGTTCCTCGAAATGGTCGTGTGCCCCTTTGCCTCAGTCACGTGTGACAGAGTGCATTGCAACGCTGCCCCGAGAAATCAATTCGGCGTACATCACGTGAATTGCAGGACACGAGGTGAATTCTTCATTGTTTGTTACATAAGTGGTTACTCCTATAAAGCCGGACGGCAAGCAGGCTCGGAACCACGATAATTCCTCCCGGATTCCAATTGTCTGAATGCCGTCTTCCTGTAGCGTTAATTATCTCAGTAGGTTTTGTCGAAGAACAGTTTTTTTACATTGTTAAATATTCACAGAAAACCGTTTGCTAGCTAGCTGAACAGTTCTACAATTATAGGACGCCATAGTCCCATCCCGTACATAAGTAAAATCATAAGCAACTCTTCTCGTTACATACAGTGAATCAGAGATAACCTTGCATCCTCAAGTAGTGCAGCACTCGTAAGAGTTTATATACTGTTACTGTTGTTGGCGAATGACTCGCATTTGGAAAAACCGATATTGAAAGACACCGAAAATCACATTTAAATGAACTGTCTCTTAGTTCCGCGACCTGTATTAATACTGTTTCATGTCAATACGTTTCAACTTATGACAAATTAATACACACACATCGCGTCATTATATTTGATCCCGCATAAGTCATTGCTTACGGAGTGCAAATGGTCTAAGCACTGCAGCCATACGACCGTACTCTGAGATGCGCATTCTCATGATCCATGCTGGTCTGAGTACCTAAAAAAGTGCCTGTTTTCAGATGAAGCAATGTTAGACATTTCTGGACATGTGAATCGCCACAACATTAGTATCTGGAGCTCTGGAAACTCACACAACAGACATGGACACATCCGTTAAACCCCGGAATGTTCAGTAAGGCCTGATACACGATAGGATGATAGGAGAATTTTCCTTAGTAGAGAAAACAATAACGGGAAACATTTACCTAGACATGCTAGAACAGTAACAACGGCTCTGTTATTTCCTCGTCCTACAGAAAGTGCCCACTCACGTTTCGGTGATTTCTTCTTTTGCAGTCATGTTCACACGCCTTTCCTGTTGAAAATAATGCGTAATGCTCGTCGGTTAGATAAAGCTGTAGCGGAAACTAGCCGCAATACACATGTCTACCAGTCGCATCAAAATGTTTTTCAGTATCAGGTTAGCTGAGAGCTTTATGGAAAGGCAGTTTGAGAAAAACTTCAGTGTTGTGACATGTTTGATGCAAAACACCTCCAAGCCCATACTAATCTTAAATTACATTTTCGTCATTCATGCTCAGTAACGCTCGTTCGAAATAGCCAGCTTAGGGTAACTAACCAAACCCGTAACCAAAAGAACGGATTCTCTGTGACAGAATGCTCGCTTAGATATTACACAATCTGACCACTGCGAATGCTCAGTTTGCGGTCGAGCCTTGTATAACACCCAGATTATCGTTATTCAAAAGTCCCAGTTTACATGTTAAAATCGGAATTTCAAGTGTTCGTCTTTTTCATACGTTGGCGTCCAGTTTGCGGCACTTCACGGTTAAGTTTTAGCCATTATTCGGTAAAATTTTCACGTCTATTCAGAGCTCCTTTTATCCGTGTCCGAACTTTATAACGGCTGAGATCGGAACTAAACTTAGACTTCACAAAGCACTTCTCTTGGCCTACAAGATACGCGCGAATGTACTGACCTCTAATTGCCTTATATAAATAGTAACGAATCCAATTTGAGTATTAACCGCGCAGTCCCGTATCTTTACTTTTACCAATCACAACTTGATAGCTTTTATGAACAATTTACTAAATGAAAAAATTTAGAAAATCCACAAATATCAACATAACTCCTTCTTTAAATAAAAAGTTATGATAAAGTCTTACTTGTTTCCCCAGTGCCATAAACTAAGTGCGCTTCACAACTTCCTCTTAATATGATTCTCTCACTCTGTACACAGTTCTCAACCCGGGTTCCCGGGTTCGATTCCCGGCGGGGTCAGGGATTTTCTCTGCCTCGTGATGACTGGGTGTTGTGTGATGTCCTTAGGTTAGTTAGGTTTAAGTAGTTCTAAGTTCTCGGGGACTGAAGACCATAGATGTTAAGTCCCATAGTGCTCAGAGCCATTTTGAACAGTTCTCACGCTAACGTATACTCAGTCAGTAAACATAATATATTCATTCATTTAATACTTCGCATTCACACCATCATTCACACTAATACTAAACAAATTAGCAATAATTAAAAAATTAGCAATAATCGTAATAAATACACTTCTGTTTCGTAAATAGGTAGTATTAGCTATTCGATAATCTCATAGTCCGTAATAAGCTGACACCTTTCAGAAACAGTAGAAACTACTTGCAGATAGCTACTGGATCCGAGCACACCTGTCTTGCGTGACATGACATACACATATCAAAAGAAGTTTTACATCACCCAGGTTCTCAGAACTACTGAAGATAGACATTGACTGTAGACATTGTATCACAGACACAGTCCCTCTGACTGTTCAGAGATGTCACTAAACCAGCCCAGAGATGCAACCAACCATGCATGAGTAGCGCCTATTAGATGGAGGGAGTCCGACAGCCGAACAGCTCCAGTAATTTCAGCAGGAACGAGGTACACGGCTCGTGTTGTCTGTATTTCAAATATGTCTAGACGGTCAATACCGCGGTTCGATCGCGCCCGCATTGTTACTTTGTGCCAGGAACGGCCCTCAACAAAGTGACAAAAACCGATGTTGTTCAGACATGGAGGAGATGCAGACAGACAGGAACGTTCGATGACATGCCTCGCCCATGCCGCCCAAGGGCTACTACTGCAGTGGATGACCGCTACCTACGGTTTATGGCTCGGAGGAACCCTCACAGCAACGCCACCATGTTGAAAAACGTTTTTCGTGCAGCCACAGGTCGTCGTGTTACGACTCAAACTGTGCGCAGTAGGCTGCATGATGCATAACTTCACTCCCGACGTCCATGGCGAGGTCCATCTTTGCAACCACCACACCATGGACCGCTCAGGATTCGCATCACGTTGTCTTCACCGATGAGTGTCCCATATGCCTTCAACCAGAATATCGTCGGAAACCAGTTTGGAGGCAACCCGGTCAGTCTGAACGCCTTAGACACACCGTCCAGCGAGTACAGCAAGGTGGAGGTTCCCTGCTGTTTTGGGATGGCATTATGTGGGGCCGATGCACGCCGCTTGTGGTCATGGAAGGCGCCGTAACGGCTTTACGATACGTGAATGCCATCCTCCGACCGGAAGTGCAACCATATCGGCAGCATATTGGCGACGCATTCGTCTTCATGGACGACAATTCGCGCCCCCATCGTGCACATCTTATGAATGACTTTCTCGGCGTCTGTCGCCGTGTTGAGTAACTGCTCACTGCTGGCAGAAATATGGATTGCAGCTGCAACAGTACAATTTTTTTAGCTTTTCTATGATAATGAAAATAAGTCAGTTAATGTAGCTTCAGTGAATTTATGAAATCGCTTCTCTCAATTATAAAAACCTTGAATAGTGGGGGCATGCCTCTTGCGATACATGTGTCTCGATTTCAAATGCTGTGACTCATTGCTGGCGTTACGTGTGTTCGTAGCTCTGCCGGAGGATGGCCCAGTGATCACGGGCGCGCGGGCCCGCTACCACGTGGGCGACACGGTGCACCTCAACTGCACTTCCGGCCGTTCCAGACCTCCCGCGGAACTCACGTGGTTCGTCAACGGCGAACAGGTACAGTAGACCACATGATCAGCATGGTAGAATACACACGCCGCTCCTAAGCAAGCACATTATGGAACGCAAATAGTCATTAGGTCACGAAGTACGAAACATGTAAAAGATGGCAGTATTTTTTATGTCTTGATCCTTTTAAACATGTGCCCCTAATGTACTAACAACATACGGCAAACAGAAGATTAGAACCACATGACATCCCACAATCTCTGCCAGACAAGCCAGGTATCTTGGAGTCTATCTTGAGAGACTATCTAATTTCTGGTCATACTAAATAATTGCTATCTACAAGTCACGATGAAGAAAAAGTTACTATGACAAATACAAGGGCGACTACACGGACGAAGAGATGCTACAGTCATCCACCTTCATCGGAGTAGCCTTCTAAAAGGCTACCGCTTGCTTAGTAGGTAGACATACGCCACAATGGAAATATTATACTTGACAGAAAGACAACTACTGCAAAGCCACCTTAGACTACTGCGACAAAAATATAAGAAAATTATGAAGCAGACAATGTAATACATTTACAAATATGCGTGCTGTGCTCCGACGCAGAGACAACGGGACAAGACTGACGAAAAATCCCCTACGAATAAAAATACACTCCTGGAAATTGAAATAAGAACACCGTAAATTCATTGTCCCAGGAAGGGGAAACTTTATTGACACATTCCTGGGGTCAGATACATCACATGATCACACTGACAGAACCACAGGCACATAGACACAGGCAACAGAGCATGCACAATGGCGGCACTAGTACAGTGTATATCCACCTTTCGCAGCAATGCAGGCTGCTATTCTCCCATGGAGACGATCGTAGAGATGCTGGATGTAGTCCTGTGGAACGGCTTGCCATGCCATTTCCACCTGGCGCCTCAGTTGGACCAGCTTTCGTGCTGATCGTGCAGACCGCGTGAGACGACGCTTCATCCAGTCCCAAACATGCTCAATGGGGGACAGATCCGGAGATCTTGCTGGCCAGGGTAGTTGACTTACACCTTCTAGAGCACGTTGGGTGGCACGGGATACATGCGGACGTGCACTGTCCTGTTGGAACAGCAAGTTCCCTTGCCGGTCTAGGAAAGGTAGAACGATGGGTTCGATGACGGTTTGGATGTACCGTGCACTATTCAGTGTCCCCTCGACGATCACCAGTGGTGTACGGCCAGTGTAGGAGATCGCTCCCCACACCATGATGCCGGGTGTTGGCCCTGTGTTCCTCGGTCGTATGCAGTCCTGATTGTGGCGCTCACCTGCACGGCGCCAAACACGCATACGACCATCATTGGCACCAAGGCAGAAGCGACTCTCATCGCTGAAGACGACACGTCTCCATTCGTCCCTCCATTCACGCCTGTCGCGACACCACTGGAGGCGGGCTGCACGATGTTGGGGCGTGAGCGGAAGACGGCCTAACGGTGTGCGGGACCGTAGCCCAGCTTCATGGAGACGGTTGCGAATGGTCCTCACCGATACCCCAGGAGCAACAGTGTCCCTAATTTGCTGGGAAGTGGCGGTGCGGTCCCCTACGGCACTGCGTACGATCCTACGGTCTTGGCGTGCATCCGTGCGTCGCTGCGGTCCAGTCCCAGGTCGACGGGCACGTGCACCTTCCGCCGACCACTGGCGACAACATCGATGTACTGCGGAGACCTCACGCCCCACGTGTTGAGCAATTCGGCGGTACGTCCACCCGGCCTCCCGCATGCCCACTATACGCCCTCGCTCAAAGTCCGTCAACTGCACATACGGTTCACGTCCACGCTGTCGCGGCATGCTACCAGTGTTAAAGACTGCGATGGAGCTCCGTATGCCACGGCAAACTGGCTGACACTGACGGCGGCGGTGCACAAATGCTGCGCAGCTAGCGCCATTCGACGGCCAACACCGCGGTTCCTGGTGTGTCCGCTGTGCCGTGCGTGTGATCATTGCTTGTACAGCCCTCTCGCAGTGTCCGGAGCAAGTATGGTGGGTCTGACACACCGGTGTCAATGTGTTCTTTTTTCCATTTCCAGGAGTGTATAAACCACTGGTATGTTCTTAGTATGTAAGTTCTGTCCCTATTAAAAAAATGAAAGACTATCTGATATGGTCCTTAATACTCATACTGATACGAAAACTCAACAGAAAGAACGTTTGTGGAGTATCTATTGTGTTCAAAATAGCTTCCAATGGGGTAGGATAAACGGAATGTCAAACTTCGGCATTCACCTTGCCATGGGGCGGTAAATAAGTGCGCGTGTAGCGTTCTCACGAATTTGCATATACAAATGTTCGATAAAAAATGTTAGTGTAAATTTTGGCTCTCACGTAAGTCTCAGGGGACTATTTTCACACTTGGTGCATTAGTACACTGTTCCACACCCGCGAATTAGTTATACTTTTGAATTAATGCTCATGACTACAGTTTATGCTAGGGAACAAAATTAGGCGATTATTATAGCAAAATCAGTTTTTCACGACACAGTCCAATCACTATTTATTGGCGTTGTCCTTTTCTTTCACACAATGAATTCAGCACTGGTGAGACGGTTTACAGTTTTACTTTAATAATAATTTCACTCCGAGCCCCCAATAGCAGTAATGTAGGCTGCTATAAACGAAAATTACTCACTCAATTCGAACAGAACCACAAGCCCAACTGTCCTCTTTGTTCTAGTAGTTTTGGCGCGAAATCACAGATCGCTACATGTTCACTTACGCCAATGTATGCCTCGTAATTCGTACTCACACAAACAATCGTAGCACTTCCAGTTCCCAAATATATGCATGCACACTTGGACTATTAAACAATACTCTTTGTCGAAATAAACCGTCGCGAAAAAAAAAAAAATTCTTACTCAAACGACCACATGGGCCACCCAAAAGTGGGGCTAGCTCGCCACCCACCGGCTACCCAACTGATCAACGACTGACCAATGATTGACCCCTGCCCAAGATGGCCTCTCGCTTATATAGGCTCGGATGTGTACCCCCCTCGTTATGCAAGTAGGCTACCAATCTCACCCATTAAGGTTACAAATTTTGATACATTCATCCCTCGACAGAAATAAGTACACCATCGTAACCGCACTAAAACGAACGTCTCATTTTTCCATGTTACATTAATTTCTAGGATTTTTCTATCGCCCGTAAATCAAGTTTTAGTTTTTGCAAAATTTCGCCACTTAGCGTAAATTTGTTTGTTTACATCTGTGCTACAAAGTTTTAACATAGAGCTACATATAGCACGGTTTTTAGACGTAATCTATAGCGATCTACACATTGCACTGCTCAAAATCTTCATATCTATAATAATTAACTAATTAATTATGGACGATAAATGTTAATAATTGCAAACAATGAAAACTATTGCAAGTTAAGTGTGTAGTATAACGTAACTAGTTTAAAATATGTGTGATGCCACCCAAAGCCGGCCGGGTGCCCGAGCGGTTCTAGGCGCTACAGTCTGGAACCGTGCGACCGCTACGGTCGCAGGTTCGAATCCTGCCTCGGGCATGGATGTGTGTGATGTCCTTAGGTTAGTTAGGTTTAAGTAGTTCTAAGTTCTAGGGGACTGATGACCTTAGAAGTTAAGTCCCATAGTGCTCAGAGCCATTTGAACCATTTGAAGCCACCCAAAATATATTATACTGCCGTTCTTTACGTCATGAATTTTCTATTGAATTTTACAAACATCAAACTTTGTTTATTGCTCTTTATGGGCTTAATTATTTATGAATCTTAGCATATGATTATGGCACTCGATCCGCTATGACAAAACGTTTTTAATGAGTGCTCGATCATCCCTGCAAGTTGTTATTTACTATTTTTATTAATCTTTCAGTATTTGTGATATTAACCGATTTTGAGGTTACTATAACGTTTGCGTTCGTGACTTGAAATAAAGATCGTTCTTTCTGAAGGTGCATATTGCTGACCAAAATCCACTGCCGCATCGCTCTTCACCGTAAGTTACACAGTTTCGCGTAATGCGCGAAAAACCAAACAATGCCCCAAGCTGTGGGCCACGTGGCCGCCCGGCGGCGGAGACATCCCACCAACCGTTGCAAATCTCGCGCGGGCGCGCCACGCGCTTCCGCAATCATGCACCATGTTGCGCGCTCGCTCTCCACAAAGCAATCCTTGCATACTAGACCTATTCATCTAGTTAACGTGGGTTTGTACCGTCTCAACCTCCAGTCCAGTCACTTCCAGCCTTTAAAAACTAGGATAACCGATCAAATCGCGGCGGAGATACCAATCATCGAACATACTGCAACGGAAACAAATTCTAGTGCACAGGTGCCAGAAGGTCGTTTGTTGGAAACTCGTGGTTTGTTTTAGCGTCAGTAAGGGGAGATTTGCCTGTGTCAGAAATTACCTTTACTCCTTAAGACGTGATCAACTAGTCGCAACACCTGAATAACCAAGAATATATCACAAGCAGTGAATGATTACCAAAACATCACACGGAAGGTACGGTCGCCTTAACATAACAACTTTGTAAAGCCATTGGAAATATGCACACGTGGGGAGGAAAGTGGGTAAATCGTTACATATAAAAAGGGAAAATTATTACACTCCTGTACATCTTCGAGTGTCACTTCAGAAACTTGCTTTTCTGCTAGCTACCGAAGCCTGTAGCAAACACTGGTAAAAGTGGGAGGTAAGAATATGACCTGTCGGGAAATGGACACCCGGTGATACTTCAAATCGATCCAAAGTCATTACAAGACGTAATAATGTACTCAAACGCGTTTGACGTCGTGCCCCACTGTAGACTGTTAACGAAGGTACGGGCATAGAGAATAGACTGCCAGATATGTGACTAGCCCAATGATTTCTTAACTAACAGAAACGAGTATATTATCCTCGACGGCGAGAGTTCGTCAGAGACAAGCGTATAGTCAGTAATTCCCAGGGAAGTGTCATAGGACCGCTATTATTTTCTATATGCATGAATGATCTGGCGGACGAGGTAAGCAGCAATCTGCTGCTGTTTGCTGACGATGCTCTGGTGTGCGGGGAGGTGTCGCCGTTGAGTGACTAGGGGAGGATACAAGACGACGGAGACAAAATTGCTAGTTCGTGTGATGAATGGCAGCTGGCTGTAAATGTAGACAAATGTAAGTTATTGCAGATGAGTTGGAAAAACAAACCCGTTAAGTTCGGATATGGCACTGGCAGTATGCTGCTTGCCTCGATCACGTCGGTTAGATATCTAGGCGTAACGTTGCCAAGCGATATGAAAGGAAGTAGGGATTCTAGTACGGAAGGCGATTGGTCCACTTCGGTTTATTGGAAGAATTTTGGGAAGGTGTGGTTCTTCTGCGAAGGACACAGCGAATAGAACGCCAGATTTGTTACTGGTAGGTTCCATGGTGGGAAGGCGATATTCATTTCGATGAACGCTATTGAGAAAATTTAGAGAACCGGCATTTGTAGCTGACTGCAGAACGATTCTACTGCCGATTAACGCTATTGAGAAAATTTAGAGAACCGGCATTTGTAGCTGATTGCAGAACGATTCTACTGCCGATTAACGCTATTGAGAAAATTTAGAGAACCGGCATTTGTAGCTGACTGCAGAACGATTCAACTGCCGATTAACGCTATGGAGAAAATTTAGAGAACCGGCATTTGTAGCTGACTGCAGAACGATTCAACTGCCGATTAACGCTATTGAGAAAATTTAGAGAACCGGCATTTGTAGCTGACTGCAGAACGATTCTACTGCCGATTAACGCTATTGAGAAAATTTAGAGAACCGGCATTTGTAGCTGACTGCAACGTACATGGAGCTTAAGAACCACGAAGATAAAAGAAACTATAACCCGTACCGATGTATGTAGACGTTTTTCCCTCTCTCCGTTTGCGAGTGGAACAGGAAGGAAATAACTGGTAGTGGTACAGCATATCCTTCGCCGCGCACCGTACGGTGGCTTCTGGAGTGGTATGTAGATGTGGATGTAGGTTAAATCCGGGATAGATGACCACGATTTATTCGGAAGCCAGTTAAATCAGTACACAAGAACAAACTGAAAATTTCCATAAACTGCTTTTAAAATCATAAAAAAGACAAAAGTCGACCTCGTTTACAAAGAGATACCAAATTTCATTTTATTAACAGTTTGGAATATAGTATTTTGTATAGAAAATAATTAGAAATTGTCTGAATTATACAGTTAGTTGTATCTAGCACCAAGCCTACTTTATGAAAAGGAATGTTTACTTTATAGGCTTAGATTAATTTTTTTGAATTTCGTTACCACCTCGATGGCACACTTCAACATACGAAGTTCAGGACTCATGTAACCAACGCTCGCACCTGACAGACTGAATCCAATCACAGGTTTTGTCTGTTTCTGAATACTCTTCTCCGCATCCAACACACTAGTCTTCTATTTCAAGAAGTTTGTCACTTGACTCTCCCTTATAGTGAACGTCAACTGACGACTATGAACTGTCTGAAGTATCTTTAACATTGCTGATCCGAGTCTTTCTCGCTATTTCTTCCAATAATCCTAGTTTTTTTCCATTTGCGTCAAGTTTCGGGTTGCCCAATTGCCTTTGGACGTCATGTTTGTAGCTTTAATTTTTCTTGGCTTGGGCGTGTAAGCACAGACTTCCGCGACCGTTCTTCTAGGCTGTTGACCACATTGCCAATACATAAAATCGTCCGATGTTTCGGCCACTGTTGGAGGCGGACTTCCTCAGGGGCTATGTGCTAAGTGTGTTTGTTTGAGGTTCAGGTCTAGCTGGCAAAGGTGAAATATTGTTCAGAATTTCTGTGGGGTGATTTGGTTCGTTTCATTTGAAATCACAGGACAAACAGACCTATCGTCTGGTCTTGTAGAAGGTCCTGGTAGAGCTGACATTCTTCTTTCAGGAGGTTTTTGGCCACATTTGTCTGCTGAAGTATAGTTAGTGGATCTAGTAGTGGACTGCAGCTTTGGTAACAGCTTTCACTGGATTCCTGGCTACTTGACTCTATCTGCTCTAGTAGAGGAACATGGCAAGGGTGCCTAAGTTCTTCCATGGAGTGTCTGGCCAGATACGTTGATGTTTCCGTTTCCCGTAAGTCTATCTGGATCACTTCTGAAAGCGTAATCTGGAATTTCTTAGGGACTAATCTGGTAGAATCCTCTTGCTTTGAATCCAGAGTCGGCGTTCACTGGTGTTGCAACTTGTCCCCAATAATTTTGTAGTATCTCGCTAAATTGCAATCCCCTAGCTTCCGATGTGGGTGATTTCTTTGCCGTCTTTCAGTGGCGTTGTAAATATGAAGCTTTAAAGATCTGAGGACAGATCGACCCAGCGGCCGCAGATAATAGGTAGTATGGCTGGGAAGGCACATTGTAATGATACTATTCCTCTCGGAAAACTCCAGCATCTGTACCGAGCTAAGTGTTCCACGGGGCTTTCACGGCACAAAATAATCCCTTAGCTATTCGAGAAAGATCTCAGCATTAATGTAGACAGATTTCTTTGATATGACCACATCCCGGTGGCATTTTGTCTTTCCATTCCATGTCTTTGTTAAGTCCCTTCATGGCAGAATAAGGAGGAAGAAAAATCGCTTCTGCACTGTAGTTGGGGTACTGTCATAGTGTCTCCTGTTTCTGACGAAGTAATCACAGGAACTAGTTTTTGATCCCTTTTCAGCTACAAAACCACCTGCTCGGCTATTCAACTGGATGCCTGTCTCATCTATGTTAAATAAACTTATCAATTTATTGAGCATATAATTTTTTTCCATTAGGGTTGAAATTAAGTTGAAATATTCCTTGACTTCATCACAATTCATTTCCTGGTCTATGGTAAAATATACGCTTTCAGATTTTCGCACACTTAGATCTGGATGTAGAAATAATAACAATTGTAGCCAATCGTAACCTGGGCCGTGGGTTGTGCTCGGATAGCCAAATGGTAAGACGACCGCTACTGAAAAGCGGGCAATCTGGGTTCGAGTACGGGTTTGGCACAAATTTTCATTGTCGTCATTCCATTACACAGCTGATAGTCCATATTCGCAGCTGCGAATACATATAATGTATTTCATAACAGCTCTAGTCGCCGCAGTGACTTTTCATTTGGACACGCATGCATGTCCCAAGGAACTTTGGATCGTAATTCGGATTAACACCGGCACTGCAATATCGCAATCCCTGGATTACTTAATGAGCTATATCCAGTCGTTTAGCTACACAGAATTAAAGCAAGCTACCAGCATTTATACAGCCTCGTCGCAGTGTTAGACGCTCTTAGATTCTGGGGGGAGGGGGAGGGAGGTAATTTTTTTGTGCCACGTCCTTATTTTGGACTTAACTGGGTGATCAAAATGTCAGTATAAATTTGAAAACTGAATAAATCATAGAATAATGTAGATAGAGAGGTACACATTGACACACATGCTTGGAATGACATGGGGTTTTATTAGAACCAAAAAAAAAAAATACCAAAGTTCACAAAATGTCCGACAGATGGCGCTTCAACTGATCAGAATAGCAATAATTAGCATAACAGAGTAAGACAAAGCAAAGATGATGTTCTTTACAGGAAATGTTCAATATGTCCACCATCATTCCTCAACAATAGCTGTAGTCGAGTAATAATGTTGTGAACAGAACTGTAAAGCATGTCCGGAGTTACGGTGAGGCATTAGCGTCGGATGTTGTCTTTCAGCATCCCTAGAGATGTCGGTCGATCACGATACACTTGCGACTTCAGGTAACCCCAAAGCCAATAACCTCACGGACTGAGGTCTGGGGCCTGGGAGGCCAAGCATGAGGAAAGTGGCAGCTGAGCACACGATCATCACCAAACGACGCGTGCAAGAGATTTTTCACGCGTCTAGCAATCTTTTTTTGGTTCTGTTGTGTACACAGTTCCGCGTAGTCAGCGCGTACACAACTTTCCCAATAGAGCGCGCCCCGCTAAGCACAACAGCGCAGGCGCAGCGCTCGTCCGTCTCCGCAATACAAGATGGCGCTGTCTTAGAGACAGACCAAATTCTGCTTCCGCCGATCCGCGTATTAATATGTAACGTAGCCAATGTGATTGCTGCTAACGTAGAACCTTTTCTCCTCGCGGATCAGACTCGCGCAGTGATACCTGAACGCGCGAGGTATTATAAAGAGTGTACAGACCTCCGATTAGTCAGTCTGCATTAGTCTGCATTTCTCTATAGTCAAGTTTCAGTCTGCGCCTAATAATATTATCATATTCCTGTGCATAGCCATGAAGATAAATGTATAGACACTTTGTCAAGTATCAGATATGTGTGGGAATAAGATTAACGTACCAAGACCAAAGGAACTTCAGATTGTCAATTGTAAACAGCATCCAGAATCAAGTTACGTAATATCTATGCCTTTTTATTATTTTAATAAATGTGTGTGAAAATTAATCAAGTTCTGTTTAAAGTTGGTCACCGTCAATCTGCTACTCTAACCGTGCAAGTGACATTTCCATCGTCTGACCTAATGGCAGAAGATAAACACGCCACGATAAGACCACGAGACATATTGCTGACACTCACCTACTTCGTTAGAGAGACAAGTCAAATAATCTGATGGTGTGTGTACCGAAGGTCTTGCAGTACGCACACCACAGGTTCTAATAAAACCCCATGTCATTCCAACCGTGTGTGTGAATTTTTACCTATCTACATTATTCCGTGGTTTATTAAGTTTTGAAATTTATACTGACTTTTTGATCACCCGGTAAGTTGTTTGGAAAATTTCCCATAGGGGATCTAAACCTTAGGAAGACACTCCTAACGCAAGCATATCAATTGCTTCGGACTTTGAGGAGAACGCCTTTGACGCGACTGTTTTCCGCAGGCGAATTCCAGCGTTCTGGTGGGCCCCGAGGTGGTGGGCCCGGCTGACGCGGAAGGCCTGGTGTCGGCACGGCTGGGACTGCACTTCCGGTCGCAGGCGGCGCACTTCCGGCACGGCGGCTCGATGAAGCTCAAGTGCCTGGCGACGGTGGCCACCGTCTACTGGCGCAGCAACGAGGAGAGCGTGCGCGGAGACAAGCCCCAGAGGGCGCGCGTCATGGAGAGCCGGGGAGCCGCCGCCGCCGCCCGCGGGCCCGCCGCCTGCGCGCTCTGCACGCTGCCCGCAGGTGGGTCTCGCTCAGGGTCAAGGTCAGCGCAAGGGTCAAGGTCAAGGTCAGGGCCGAGGTTTAGCTCTTGGTCCCACTAGCAGTCGTATGATGGAGGTTCGACTTGCAGTTTGGATGGCACCCCGCACTAAGTAGTCAAGACTGCGTACCACAGGGTTCAACTATGGACCCAATCTTATTTCTATCTTAAATTAGTGTTTATTCACATTTCAATCTTTCAGCATGCTTCATTAATCCTCACTACAGGTGATAGACACATAACAGTGAAAAATAACATTTGTCTGTGCTGAAAGTGTCTGTCTTCGAATATTTGGAAGCAATGACAGACGTAGAAGAACTCAAAGTCTAGGTGAAGGCCATACTCCCACTTTGGACCAATGGAACAGTATTCCTTTTACGAGAGAAATTCCACTTCGATAGCGATGGGCAATTTAACAAATAAATATAAGATAATAACATATAATAATAATGATAATAATATATAATAATTATTATTATTGTTTGTTTGGATAAGTAATTGAAAGATTAAATTTTGTTTCTCCTTTAAGATTGGAATTGAATTTCTTAATTTTTCATAAAATCTTACGTAGCATTGTTCATTGAGGTCACACAATAAAGTAAATGCAAGTTACGCCTTGAATTTATCGAGCTTCGCACGTCCGAAGATGTACGGAACGTAGCCAGGGCTCATATACATTTTTTGTAGACAAAGTCTGATATCTGACCTCAGCTTCAGTCATGACAATGGAGTGACTAAAACTACTAAAACAGAGAAAAGCATACGATTAAATAAAACATATTTTCATTTTAACATGTACATTACGATATGAATGACACTTACGTAAATAATTGCAGATAGTTCACAAATGAGAGACACTTATTAATTCTGCGCCTCTTTTCTGCAAATAAGTATCAATATGGCTACCTATGGAGCCACACAAAATATTAAGTCCTTCTAGGTCAACGAATGACATAAGAGTGAAGGTGCCTATGCCTACTGGCTGCTATCTCTTGTCTTAAAAAATCGATACATATGATCTAAGTTAAGTAAATTAAATATAGTCTGCGCTCGAGTGCAAATGGTTCCTTAAAGGACTTTGCAGTTAAAGTAATCAATACTGTGTACCACAGGGTTCAATTGTGGAGCCAGTCGTATTTCTAACTTAAATTAATGCTCATTCACAGTGCAGTCTTTCTGCAAATGGTACACGTATAGTAGCGAACGGTAGTATTAGTACATTTACTGAAATGGTGTCCAATGGTGTATTCCCAAAATTACAAATGGGGCCCCTTTTGTTCTTTCCTGATCCAAAACACTTTTTGATCTGGAATGAGATTTTCACTCTGCAGCGGAGTGTGCGCTGATATGAAACTTCCTGGCAGATTAAAACTGTGTGCCGAACTGAGACTCGAACTCAGGACCTTTGCCTTTCGTGGTCAAGTGCTCTACCAACTGAGCTACCCAAGCACGACTCACGCCCCGTCCTCACAGCTTTACTTCTGCCACTACCTCGTCTCCTACTTTCCAAACTTTACAGAAGCTCTCCTGCATCCTTGCATTCTGGAAACATCCCCCAGGCTGTGTCTAAGCCATGTTTCTGCAACTTCCTACTTTTTAATCTGTTTGTTTGGTTCGTCAATCGTCTTTACGCCGTTTTTGGGCAACATACGGCCAATTATGACCACCACCGCGAGGACGTATGGCAGAAAGGCTGTATCCCTACATTTCTTCTTCTGGTGTGTCACTTCGCCGAGTTTTAGGTTTCGTGACACTTCTCATGCAAGTGGTGGAGTACCCACTGCCCTCAGGACATTATTCAGGGTTGGACCAAGCGTCCGAATTCCTGCGGATGAAATATTTGTCTTGCGCGTTACTATCGTGTTAATCGTAAGTCTACACAAGCTGCGTAAGAAGTTTCACGGAATCTGACAGTCGAGAAAGTGTGAAATCAAATGAAGAAATGACTACTGCGTGCTAACTTGTTTCTTGGTGCTAGAGAAACGTAAGATATTCTTGCCTGTTCCATATTGCTACTTGTTTATTCTTTGTTCTTTCCATTTTAGCAAACCAGTGATGCTCCTAGCGAGCAGTTCCTGTTAGGTAAAATTAATTTGAGAATTTAAACCCAGTGAGACTAAACTGAAATCATCAGAATGACGAAGAGAAAATTGCTGGAAAACACTAAATCTGAGGATAATTTATAGCGTTTTGGTAGAAATCTTACTATGGTAAAAATATTTTTTAATCTGCATTAGAATGGGGGTATCGCAGCAAACATAAATATAGAACATAACTTGGCATTTTCTTCTTTCTTTAAGTAAAGAGTATTGAAATGAACGCTCTCTTTCAGTTCCCTTTTTTTTCTCATTTATAAATCATATCAGTGATCGTAATAAGCGTAACATTTTTCTTTTAAAAACTTTTTAAAATCTCAACTTTATCGATCAGACTACGTTGCAATGCATTCTACTGTCTGTACGTTTTAATTAGAATGACATTTAGGCACTACTCTACTAACGTAGGAAACTAGAGTTTCATGTAAAAATCCTTATACGATTGACTCAAAGACTCAGTACTCTCGTGGTGTAGTGTAATGAACTTACAAAATCTTGAACGTTTCCCAGAATTGACACGGCCTTAGCATCATTCTTCCCCTGGAAAGTGGCAAGAAATAAATAGTGTCTAGTCGGAAGCTCTTCTTTTTGCCTATCAAAGAAATAGAATGATTCTCTGCGACTTCGCAACATTTCTGACTATATACTGTACAAATGCAAATGGTCGGTGCCCATCCATATAGGGCAGAACAAGAGCTGCTGTTCGCCTATACTCCACTGCAGTTCTGCAACAGCCTGCTCCTACCAACAAACACCTCCGATCAGAATGCCAGACAATAAATTTCTCCGGACATGTTGTATTAATCAAATGAACCAGCGCTTGTCCCACTTTCCAAAAATCAACAGCCCTGTTACATAGCCTATCGTCAGTACAGTTAATGAATGTTTATTATTATGATCTTCACTGACATTTAGATTATTCCTTCTTCAGCGCTAGCACATTTGTTTCAATATTGCTGACTGAAGCCATAGTTAGCTTAGGCGTCTGCTTTTACTTTGGACTGCGCACCATTAACTAACATGCAAGCAGTAATCATTACAAACTGGAAAAACAATGCAAAACATTATCACTCTTCATAACTTCCCCTCTCAATGCTTATTATAGGTGGCGCAAACTGTACTTGAGGTCCTTTATCTGAGAAAAATGGTAGTAGAACATTACAATTCTGACCACGAAGACCATTCTGTTATTTTAAAAACTCCAATTTTCTGGACATATTGAACATTTCCTGTATAGAACACCATCTTTGCTTTGTCTTACTTTGTTATGCTAATTATTGCTATTCTGATCAGATGAAGCGCCATCTGTCGGACATTTTGTGAACGTTTGTATTTTTTTGGCTCTAATAAAACCCCATGTCATTCCAAGCATGTGTGTCAGTTTATACCTCTCTTTCTAGTGATAGAAAGGAAATTACTAAAAGGTTTCGTAAAAACAACCGGAAAAGTAATATTCTTTTATACGAGTGGTGTCTGTACCTTTACACATGTCCAAAAGAACAATCGTCACCCATATAGCTTGTGGCGGAACCGGTTTATAGTATTTCTTGACCTTAATTACTTATAAATGGTATTTCAGGTAGATCACAGAAATATATATATATAAAACAAGTTACCTATTGTCAGCGTAAGAATTCGTTTGATCTCAAAAATGATTATCCCGGCTAATATTTGTCACTCTTCTACAGAAGTCTCCACTTGACATTGTGTAGAAATGTTGTCTGTAAAGTCGTGTGAGTGGCACTAAATTGCTTATCGTTTATCAGATTTTACACAACTGTTACTTAAGATGCAAGCACTTTTCTCTAGCAAAAGGAACATTTAGTCACAAAATACTATCCGCGCACAACACTGACGTATGTCTCCTATTAAAATATTTCATGTAAATCGTCCGAAATAATTAGGCTTCATACATCAGCAAATAAGAAATTGATATTACGTAACGTGCTATGAGCACTAATTTTAATGATTCTATCTGAGTTAAATTCTGTCTTTTAAAGTACATTCAGCACCACAGGTGCACGTTTATTTCTATTCATTTATATCTAACAACATTCATGTTTGTTAAAATTCTCGATTCAAAATTGCCGCAGATATATTTTTGCTAATATGGCGGCAGACAGACGATAGCCAATTTGTCTGTTGTTATTCTCCATTCCTTTTATATCAAGTTAATATATTCAGATAAAAGTCTTTAAACCTTTTGTTCTCTCTTCTTTAGCATTTAAAATTATTCTCTATGAAAAATGTTTTATATTTTTTATACCATCTACTATTAATCCGCTGTAAGTTACTAGCGCTAATGGCTGCGCTCCTAATTGCAGAGCTGAAAATTAACACTTAAAAACATTAATTACAAATGAAATAAATACAAATCCACATCTAGACAATAGCTACTTTATTTTTCAAATAATAGTTAACAATACAGGGTGAGTCACCTAACATTACCGCTGCATATATTTCGTAAACCACATCAAATACTGACGAATCGATTCCACAGACCGAATGTGAGGAGAGGGGCTAATGTAATTGGTTAATACAAACCATAAAAAAATGCACGGAAGTATGTTTCTTAACACAAACCTACGTTTTTTTTAAATGGAACCCTGTTAGTTTTGTTAGCACATCTGAACATATAAACAAATACGTAATCAGTGCCGTTTGTTGCATTGTAAAATGTTAATTACATCCGGAGATATTGTAACCTAAAGTTGACGCTTGAGTACTACTCCTCCACTGTTCGATCGTGTGTATCGGAGAGCACCGAATTACGTAGGGATCCAAAGGGAACGGTGACGGACCTTAGCTACAGAAGAGACTGGAACAGCACATTACGTCCACATGGAAACACCTTTTATTGGTCTTTTTCACTGACGCACATGTACATTACCATGAGGTATGAGGTACACGTTCGACAGGCGTTTCATAGGACGTGGAGGACGCATAAATTGGCCAGCCCGTGCTCCTGATCTTACACCTCTGAACTTCTTTCTGTGGGGTACGTTAAAGGAGAATGTGAACCGTGATGTGCCTACAACCCCCGAGGATATGAAACAACGTATTGTGGCAGCCTGCGGCGACATTACAAAAAAATGGCTCTGAGCACTATGGGACTCAACTGCTGAGGTCATTAGTCCCCTAGAACTTAGAACTAGTTAAACCTAACTAACCTAAGGACATCACAAACATCCATGCCCGAGGCAGGATTCGAACCTGCGACCGTAGCGGTCTTGCGGTTCCAGACTGCAGCGCCTTTAACCGCACGGCCACTTCGGCCGGCGGCGACATTACACCAGATGTACTGCGGCGTGTACGACATTCATTACGCCAGAGATTGCAATTGTGTGCAGCAAATGATGGCCACCACATCGAACATCTTTGAACATCTATTGGCCTGACATGTCGGGACACACTCTATTCCACTCCGTAGTTGAAAACGGAAACCACGTGTGTACGCGTACCTCACTCCTCAAGGTAATGTACATGTGCGTCAGTGAAAAAGACCAATAAAAAGGTGTTAGCATGTGGACGTAATGTGCTGTTCCAGTTTCTTCTGTACCTAAGGTCCATCACCGTTCCCTTTGGATCCCTATGTAATTCGGTGCTCTCCGATACACACGATCGAACAGCGGAGGAGTGGTACTCAAGCGTCAACTTTAGGTTACAATATCTCCGGATGTAATTAACATTTTGCAATGCAACAAACGGCACTGATTACGTATTTGTTTATATGTTCAGATGTGCTGTCAAAACTAACGGGGTTCCATTTAAAAAAACGTAGGTTTATGTTCAAAAACATACTTTCGTGCATTTTTTTATGGTTTGTATTAACCAATTACTTTAGCCCCTCTCCTCACGTTCGGTCTGTGGAATCGATTCGTCAGTATTTGATGTGGTTTACGAAATATATGCAGCGGTAATGTTAGGTGACTCACCCTGTATAGTTACAGGTTTTCTCTTTACAGACCTGACACGTCTCTCGTCCGAACGTTTCATCGCTTAGCACAGGAAGAACAACTGAACCACAGTTATCACAGATAACAAAAAAAGATTATAATTGTCGTTGTCTATGAATGTAGTTCTCTGATAATAGTTTTAATTCACACAGAAATTAAACTATTACAGAAATAATGAAATAGTTATCGTCATTTTTACGCGATACAGTATTTTTTATACGTAGTATAGATAATATTTTTTGAAGTTTGTACACTTAGTTCATTTTAACATCTTGTGGCTAGAACATAGTGTCGTGGATATTAAAAGATACATATGCGCTATGAAAGCTAGATGATCATTCAGTGCAGGACACTCTTCACCTCACCTTGTGTGGGACATCGCGTGATGCGACGAGCAAAAAGAGTAAAATGGGCTAGGAGGCGCTAATATGGTAGTGTGCGTCAAGTGGGAATTTGGACTGAGAGGGTCGTCAGTGCAGTTCTGTTTTAACCTCTGCTCCAAGGTGTAGATGGTTAGCGCAACTGCCTAGTAAGAAGAAGACCCAAATTTGACTCCCAGCCATGGTACATCTGTTATTTGTCGCCAATGATTTCTTTCATTGCCCGAATGTGGCAGAGATCGGAATTTCTCCTTTCTGGCCATATAATATTCCTTTATTCATGAAGGCAGTCAAATGAAAATCGAATAGCCACCACAATGGGTCTATAGAACAGCTCTATTGAAAAGTAATCAGACATTTATCCCATTCGGAGACCAGACGATTAATTCGTGTTTCGCAGAACGCCGTCGGGTGCTGACAGATCCACAAACGCACGCACTCTTGCACTTCCTTGTCAGTCTGAAGTCGACTTTCACAAGTGTCTTTTCTTGAGATCACGAAAGATATGAAAATCACGGTGAATGATCCGGGCTATATGGAGGTTGTTGCAGTATTTCTCAACACATCGCTGAAACGTAAACGTCGACCGATTGGCAGTTTTGGAAGCAGCTATAGTGCAGTAATTGAAGATTGCGTCCGACTGCTTTCCTAGGCGTTTTGATTTTATGGCGTGTAGAAGTTTCAGCAAAGTGTCTTCATAGCACTGCGCGTTGATTGTAGTTCC